>NC_041389.1:374343858-374346602 GCF_002162155.2 Triticum dicoccoides | reverse complement strand
GCTGGCAAGCGGAGGGCGCGGGGAGGCACTCGGGGCAGGCGCGCGGAGAGGCTGCGGGCCGGGAGGGCCGGCCGTGGGCTCGCGGGCCCGCGGCAGCGTGCGGAGGCGCTTGCCACGTGGCGGCTCCGGATTGGCTGGGGCACGGCAGCGGACGACGTCCGGTGGCGGGCGGACATGTCCGGCGCGGAGAGGGGAATATCTAGGGTTTCGGGGGGAATTGATCCGCGAATTTCGGGGGAGGGGGCTATTTATAGATTCTGGGAGCTAGGAGACTCCAAATGAGGAGCGGTTTTCGCCCACACGATCGTGATCGAACGACCGAGAGCATGGAGTGGAGTTAGATGGGTTTTGGGCCACTTTGGAAGGGTGTTGGGCTGCAAAGAGAAAGGGAGGTTTCGGGCTATGCGGTTAACCGTTGGAGTATCAAACAGACTCCAAATGGCACGAAACTTGACAGGCGGTCTACCGGTGCTATACCAAGGCCTCTTGGCAAGACTCGGTCCATTCCGAGAACGTTTAACACCCACTCTCAACAGGAGACAAAAGGGGAACGCCGGAGGACATAGGAGCGCCGGATTGCAAAACGGACAATGGGGAAAATGCTCGGATGCATGAGACGAACACGTATGCAAAATGAAATGCACATGATGACATGATAAAATGCAACATGCAAGCAAATGACATGGTAACAACGGCGAATAACTGGCAGACACCTAACGCATCGGATTCGGGGCGTTACAACACTCCTCCACTAACAAGAGATCTCGTCCCGAGATCTTAGGACCGAGACGGAAGGAAAAAAAAGGAAGAGGTGAAACAAGAACTCAAGAGAAGAAGCAAAGAATCGAGAGCACTCGAGAAGAAGAGAGGAACGACGAGAATGACGAGAATCGGAAAGCTCACAGAATCAGATAGACTATGAAACCACTCCGGTTAGAATGAGATAAGAAACGAATAAGTCTGAAAGGATTTAGGCAGCACTCCGACTGAAAATGGAAGGAAAAGAACATGAACTAGAGAGGATGGAATGATACTTGATGAAGATATGACACAAAACTCCGGAAAGAATTAAAAGAGTTGAATGAAAAGAATGGAGAAGAAAATGACAACTTGTCCCACGAATGAAATAGAAAGCAACCTTAGAAGAAAAGATTGAATGGAGTTGTTGAGAAAATCAACAACGAAAAGAATAAGCTTGTTGTGGACTTATGGAAAACATCTCAAAATCATAAGGTGATAACCGACCACAAACGGAAATGATTGGATAGCTGAGAAGAAAGAAGACATGCAAAACTCCACTTCAAAAGAATACGGAGAATTAATTGCACTTCGAGATGCGAGAAGAAAAGATACTTGAACTCCACCAACGAGAATCTTGATGAACACTTGAAGAGTGAATTAAATCATGAAGAACCACCATGAAGAACTCCGGTAACAAAAAGGATGATGAGATAAAATGAAGGATGAAAGAATACGATGAGCCTTGCGATGATTTAGATGGGGGTTCCGACGAAATGACCGAGGAAATTTGAACTCCGGAAAGAAAAGATGAAAAGACCTGGGACTAGAATTTATTCCTCAAGAACAAACTCTGAAGGAAGGGATTAATCACTTGGATGAAATAAGAATAAGATTTATTGTATTCTTATCCTTCATCAAATTAAACTGATGACAAACAATAGATTTTGCATACTACTTATTCTTCTTGAAAGGATTAAGAAGAGATATAGCGCCACCTGAGAAGGTCTTCATGAACCACCGGTAGGATTGGAAAGAACGAATGAATTAAAATGATAATCAAGGAAAAAAGAATCTTGGACGAACCACCGTAAGAATTCAAAAATGGATGATGAAAGGGAATGAATCACCTGAAGAATTGGAAGAACAAATATGCTTGAGGGGATTTAGATGCAAAAGAACAAAGAGATAACGAGCTGATAAAGAATACTTGACAGATGCGCCAGGATAAATAGAGAACGATGACTAGAATGATGGCCTCCGATGAAAAAGAACGGGAGAACAACTTCTGACACACTCCGGATGGGTGAGAAAAGGAAAATCTGACAAATGGAATAATTTGAGAGGATAGCATGAAGCTAGAATCACGAAACTTCGAGAGAACGGGCAAGATTTAGAGGAAAAAACTCTTCTTCAATCTTCAAATGACGACGAGAAACATCACCAAAATACTAAGATACTCCGGGAGAATGAAAAGCAGAGAGGTTGAGCCAACAATGAAAAGAATTTGAAAGCGATCTTGGAGATGGCATCTGACTGATGAAATCCATTCTTACGTCACACTTGAAAAGAATTGAGAATAGCTCCGGGAAAATAGAAGAGTCAGGTAAGATCCTGGGAAAAGACATGTGGGTTAGGGCCCACTGAAGAGAATACACCATTGAAAAGGATTGTTGAACAGGTAGATGATGCACCGGAATAATAGAAATATTTGAATGAGGTGACAACCTCGAATTAATTCGAACACAGACGAATCTTCTAAGATGTCCTGAGCACTCCGGAAGGATAAACTGAAGAGAGGCGAACGAGCAAGGAGAACACTTGAGCTGAGGGAAAGAATATAATCACTATCGAAAATGGAATTGAATCCAGCGGAGAAGAAAAGAGATGAAGAATGATGAACTAGACGAGAATTCAACGGTTGAGATAGTTTACGAAAGACTGAAGAGGCTCTGCACGAATGAAATTGATGGTCGAGAGAGAGTCAGACTCCAGGAAGAAAAGGG
>NC_041389.1:374339062-374343649 GCF_002162155.2 Triticum dicoccoides | reverse complement strand
AGGGTGGGAGGGCGGGAAAACAAAAGCAACTTGGAAGGGGAAAATCGACGAATATCTTGAATAGAGAACACCGGTTGAAATCATTGAGGAAAGAAAACAAAGACTTCGCACGAGTAGGATGGATACTCGATTATGGACTCCGGTTCTGAGAAGAAGAAGGGTGGGCGGGTGGGAAAGAAAACAACTAAGGATTGAACTCAAAGATGAAGAGGCTCGAGTCGACTTGACGAGAAATGCACCGGATGAAAAGAGATGAGAACCAACGATCGGAAAACCAACTGTGTGATCCTAAAGAAAGTTTGAAAGGGAAGAGGAGTAATTCAAAACACCTACGTCAAGATTCCTTACTAGAGCGACGAAGGGGTTGAGGAGTAAAAAGAATTCCTACTCTCCGATATAACTAGACTCCGAGAACAGTTTTCTTCTAGACTCAACAACGGCCAAACTACATGATCAATCAAGGGGGGCTCCTAGGGTCGGTCGAGGCTCTGATACCAACTTGTCACGCCCAATATGCGATACTATCCTAAAGAGACTCGAAGGTCCCACCAAGGATAGAACCGCATATTGAAACGCTTTTGCAAGGTGGATATCATTACATCAACATTACATAATAGATGGGGATACATACAAGAGGCATACAATGCCACACAAATACAACATCACAATACAGAAGAGCATCATCCGGCTACGGATGAAACATAAACAGGAACTCAAATGACATCCACCCTGCTAGCCCAGGCTGCCGACCTGGAACCTATCCCCTGATCGAAGCAGAAGAAGAACTCAATGCAAGCAAGCATCGCTCTCGCGTCATGATCATCGAATAACCTGTACCTGCAACTGTTGTTGTAGTAATCTGTGAGCCACGAGGACTCAGCAATCCCATTACCATGGGTATCAAGACTATGAAAGCTTAATGGGAAAGGAAGGGGTAAAGGGGTGAGGCTGCAGCAGCGACTAAGCATATATGGTGGCTAACATACGCAAATAAGAGCGAGAAGAGAGCAAAGGAGCAGTCGTGAAGCTAGCAATGATCAAGAAGTGATCATGAACTCCTACTTACGTCAAACATAACCCAGAAACTGTGTTCACTTCCCGGACTCCGCCGAGAAGAGACCATCACGGCTACACACACGGTTGATGCGTTTTAATTCAGATCTGGTGTCAAGTTATCTACAACCGGACATTAACAAATTCCCATCTGCCTATAACCGTAGGCACGGCTTTCGAAAGATTATACCCTGCAGGGGTGTCCCAACTTAGCCCATGATAAGCTCTCGCGATCAACGAAGGATATACCTTCTCCCAGGAAGACCCGATCAGACTCGGAATCCCGGTTTACAAGACATTTCGACAATGGTAAAACAAGACCAGCAAAGCCGCCCGATGCACCGACAATCCCGATAGGAGCTGCACATATCTCGTTCTCAGGGCAACACCGGATGAGACATCCTATGAGTAAAACCAGACCTCGAGTTTCCCTGAGGGGGCCCCGCAGTCTACTCGGTTTGGACCAACACTTAGACAAGCACTGACCCGGGGGAGGCTAAAATAAAGATGACCCTTGGGTTAGCCGACCCAAGGGAAAGGTATAGGTGGTGGTGAGGCAAATGGTAAAACCAAGGTTGGGCCTTGCTGGAGGAGTTTTATTCAAAGCGAACTGTCAAGGGGGTCCCATAAATCACCCGACCGCGTAAGGAACGCAAAATCCGGGAACATAACACCGGTATGACGGAAACTAGGGCGGCAAGAGTGGAACAAAACACCAGGCAAAAGGCCGAGTCTTCCACCCTTTACCAAGTATATAGATGCATTAGTAATATAAGAGATATTGTGATATCCCAACAAAATCCTGTCCACCATGGAGCAATCTTCAACTTCACCTGCAACTAGCAACGCTATAAGAGGGCTGAGCGAAGCGGTAACATAGCCAAGCAATGGTTTGCATAGGAAAGGTATCTAAGGTTAGAGGTTCATGGCAATTTGGGATGGCTTGATAAACATGTGATAGGTAGCGCAGCAAAGCGTTAGAACGAAGCAACTAGCATAGCAATGATAGTAGTGAGATCCAGGGTAGCGGTCATCTTGCCTGAAATCCCGCAAGGAAGAAGAATGAGTCCATGAAGAAGACGAACGGATGAAGCCGAACCAAGCGTAGACGAACGAATCCTCACGATCGCAATGAAACGGGAACTATCGAGAAGAAGCACACAAGAAGGTAAACACACCACACATGAACAAGGCATGATGGACAACCAAGCATGATGCGTGACAAAGCTACATGAAGCTACTCATGGCAAGAAATGATGCAAACAAGAGCAACACATCAAAGCAAGTTTAAATGAGGCCGGGAACAACATATAACAATTCCGGTAAGTCCTCATATGCATATTTCGAAATTGGTCCAG
This sequence comes from Triticum dicoccoides, assembly GCF_002162155.2. Lineage (NCBI taxonomy): Eukaryota > Viridiplantae > Streptophyta > Magnoliopsida > Poales > Poaceae > Triticum > Triticum dicoccoides. The sequence continues at coordinate 374,341,238 of NC_041389.1, read as the reverse complement.
ATCTGAATAAACCTTATGTTAAAGTTGTTAAACAGCAAGTTAAGATGCACCAAGATGATCTACACGAGATTCTAGTCAAGTTACATATAAAGTTCATTTAGTTCGGAGCTACGGCCTAGAAGATATGAGCAAAACAAGTTAAACATGGCATTGATGCAAAATGCACTCAAACATCAAGAAAATACCTCAAAACATGGATGCAACATGATAATATGAAACTACATGCAAAATCAAGCAAGTTTCATATAGAGCACACTCAAAACGGAGCAACGGTTCAACACACACACATGAAACAAGTTATAGCAACAATCTGTCCAAAACAGCGACTAGGCATATTGCAAGCATCAAAACAACATGCTACAGGACCTCAACATAATAACAAAAGACATGGGCATGATGTACAGGTAAAGCACAACAAAACACGAACACTGAGCTAACTCCAGAATTCACTAGAACATGCTCAAACACACATGGCAAGATTGCAAACAATAACAATTCAGACTTTGCAGAAAATAACATTAGGTTGCAATGTTCAGACCTATCAAACAACATATTACAGGAACTTATCATGGCAAATAAAGGCATGGCATGAAACTACTAAATACATAGATCAAAAGTCCCTTACTGACCATAAGCCAAAAAGGATCAGAAAATATGATGGCACCCACGTAAACATGGCAAGTTATAATACAGATTCAAACATGGCAGAAACAGAATTATGAAGGCATGTAGATGAGCTTGTGCAACTCACTACAGAGCAATACATGGCATGGCAAGGCAACCAACAGTAAGAAGGCATGTTTGTGAAGCTAAGCATGGCAAGAGCAAGTCCACAGGGTGCATGGAACACTAGCAACAATCATGGTAACAACTGAACTTAATGTTAACAGGCTGACAGCAACATTATGAAGCAACTTTAGAGCAAGATTACAACAAGTTACAAGAAGCTATAAATGCAACCAGGGGCATGGATGGATAGAGCATGACATGTAGAACAAAACATATTTAGTGAACATCTCCAGATTATGCATAGTATGACTAGTAGCAACATGTTTATATAGCATCACGAAATTACATATTCAGCCTAGCGAAACAGCAACAGTGAGTACACTACTTAACAAGCTTGATTCACTCACCACAAGTCATTGCATGACAATATAAGAATAGCATCATCAAGAATACATGTTTATGAAACAACCCAAGGCAAGAACAAGTTCATAGCATGCAAGGATCAACTACAACAACCTTGGCAAAATTGAATAACATGTAAACAATCTGCCAGGAAACATTTTGGAGCAAAAGTAGAGCACAAAAATGACATGCTAGACTACTCCATAATTACAAACAAGGGAATGAATGGATAGACAATAACCATATGTTCATAACACTCTTACTGAAGTATCTCAAAATATGCATGGATCTCTCTGTAGCATCAAGTTTACATGGCATCAAAATAACAGCAGAACAGGGACTAAAATCAGCAACATCACCATGCCTAGTTTGCATGCTTGTGCTAGTCACCACATTGATCACAAAAATACATGGTAAGCACCTCTGTAAATAAGACATAGCATTGATCAAAACACATGTAGACATCAACCTCATAGGATGCACACATCAAACATGGCAAAAATGACAAAAGAGCTCGTTCTGTTAACAGACAGCAGCCAACATTATGAAGCACTCTTGCAATGATGATTCAGGCATCAAGATGAGCTCAAATGAACATGATGCAATGGAATTAAATGATGTACTCGTTGATGCGAACAATTTGACATATTACACGCACGAAACGGAGCTACGGATGCAGAGATACAATGTGATGAACATGGCATGATTATGTCAAAAAATTCGGGACTTGGCAGAATATCACCACCTCGAGGGGAAAAGTCAACGGCGCCGGAACGGTTCACGGAGGCGGAGCAGATCGGGGATCTGGCGAGGCAGAGGAGGTCCCAGGCGGCGGCGGCTCGCCGGAGGGCGCCGAGGTCGCCGGATCTGGCCGCCCTCGATCGGATCTGGGCGGCGGCGGTCCTGCACACGCAGGGACGGGGAGAGACGGCGGGGCTCGGGGCGGCGTCCGCGGCGCCGGCGGCGAATGGCGGCGGGGCCGGGCGCGGGGTCGAGGCGGAGCGCGTCGGCCGGAGGCGGCGGAGGCTTCGCCGGCGAGGAACTC
>NC_041389.1:374290446-374338341 GCF_002162155.2 Triticum dicoccoides | reverse complement strand
GGATTGGCTGGGGCGCGGCGGCGGACGACGTCCGGTGGCAGGCGGACATGTCCTGCGCGGAGAGGGGAATAACTAGGGTTTCGGGGGGAATTGATCCGCGAATTTCGGGGGAGGGGGGTATTTATTGATTCTGGGAGCTAGGAGACTCCAAATGAGGAGCGGTTTTCGCCCACATGATCGTGATCGAACGACCGAGAGCATGGAGGGGAGTTAGATGGGTTTTGGGCCACTTTGGAAGGGTGTTGGGCTGCAAAGAGATAGGGAGGTTTCGGGCTACGCGGTTAACCGTTGGAGTATCAAACGGACTCCAAATGGCACGAAACTTGACAGGTGGTCTACCGGTGTTATGCCAAGGCCGCTTGGCAAGACTCGGTCCATTCCGAGAATGTTTAACACCCACTCTCAACAGGAGACAAAAGGGGAACGCCGAAGGACATAGGAGCGCCGGATTGCAAAACGGACAACGGGGAAAATGCTCGGATGCATGAGACGAACACGTATGCGAAATCAAATGCACATGATGACATGACAAAATGCAACACGCAAGCAAATGACATGGCAACAATAGCGAATAACTGGCAGACACCTGACGCATCGGATCCGGGGTGTTACACCCATCTCCACCTCATGTGCAAGGATACCGGATAGGCCTTCTAAACAAAGCATAAAAAGATACGAGGAGAGAGAGTCTCCATGTCGCAAACCTCTGGTGGGTATAAAGTCTTCTGTCTCGGTACCATTGAACCACCCTTGTAGCTGAATGAAGAAACACACTCTGTAATAAGTCTCCCAGGTACAAAGACACTTTGTGTTGGGGAGATAATCTCAAACAGTATCCTCTTGAGTCTGTTAGCAATCATTTTTGAGATTATCTTATAAACAACATTATAGAGGCTGATAGGCCTATTTTGTGTGATTACCTCAAGACTGTCAACTCTCGGTATCAAAATAATGTTTGTCGAATTCTGGGCTAACGGTATCTTCCTCTTGTTTATAGCATCCAGAACTCCATTTTTCAACTCGTCTCCCAGGATATGCCAAAACCTCTTAAAGAAGATGGCATGTAAACTGCCGAAATTCGGCTTTTCGTACATCGTCTATTGTATACAGGGGCAACCAGACATTCATTCACATTGAAGGGATCGAGAAGAGGTGTCTAAAGGGGGGGTGAATAGACTTTAAGTAAGAAAAGTTGTAGTTTTTAATCTCTTTAAGTTGAAGTGGAGTTTTGGCAAACATTCACAATACATATCAAGCAAGCAAGACAAGAGTATATGAGCAGCGGAAAGTAAAGCATGCAAATTGCAAGAATGTAAAGGGATGGGATTGGAGTGTGCAAACGCAATTTGGAGACACGGAGATTTTTTATCCGTGGTTCTGATAGGTGGTGCTATCGTATATCCACGTTGATGGAGACTTCAACCCACAAAGGGTAACAGTTGCGCGAGTCCACATAGGGATCCACCCACGAAGGGTCCACTAAGAAGCAACCTTGTCTATCCCACCATGGTCGTCGCCCACGAAGGACTTGCCTCACTCGGGTAGATCTTCACGAAGTAGGCGATCTCCTTGCCCTTACAAACTCCTTGGTTCAACTCCACAATCTTGACAGAGGCTCCCAAGTGACACCTAACCAATCTAGGAGACACCACTCTCCAAGAGGTAACAAATGGTGTGTTGATGATGAACTCCTTGCTCTTGTGCTTCAAATGATAGTCTCCCCAACACTCAACTCTCTCTCGCAGGATTTGGATTTGGTGGAAAGAAGATTTGAGTGGAAAGCAACTTGGGGAAGGCTAGAGATCAATATTTATGTGGTAGCAATGGAATATCTTGACCTCAACACAAGTGTAGGTGGTTCTCTCTCAAAAAATGTATGTTGGAAGTGTAGGCATGTTCTGATGGCTCTCTCCACGAATGAAGAGTGGGTGGAGGGGTATATATAGCCTCCACACAAAATCTAACCGTTACACACAATTTACCAAACTCGATGGGACCAAATCTTGAAACTCGGTCAGACCGATTTAGTTCATAATGTGACCGTTAGGCATTTCGGTGGGACCGACATGTCAACTCGGTGGGACCGATATCGTTAGGGTTAGGGCATAACGTAATCTCAGTGAGACCGATTACACAAACTCGGTGAGACCGATTTTGGTAATAGACAAACAGAGAGTTGGTCAGGCAAACTCGGTGGGACCAATTCGCTCATCTCGGTTGGACCGAAACATTACGAAAGGGAAACAGACAGTTTGCATTGCAATCTCGGTGGGACCGATCGCTCATCTCGGTTTGACCGAAACGTTACGAAGGGAAACAGAGAGATTATAATCCCATCTCAGTGAGACCGAGATCCCTATCGGTGAGACCGAAAAGACTAGGGTTTCTGGCAGTGGCTATGTCAACTGAACTCGGTGGCGCTGGATAGAAAGTTTCGGCGGGGCCGAGTTTGACTTTTGGTTTGGGGCATATGTGGATGTGAGAAAGTAGTTGAGGGCTTTGGAGCATAGCACTAAGCACTTTGAGCAAGCAAGCCATTAAGCAACACCTCATCCCCTCTTAATAGTATTGGCTTTCCTATGGACTCAATGTGATCTTGGATCACTAAAAGTAAAATGTAGAGTCTTGTGCTTTGATCTTGAGCCAATCCTTTGTCCTTCGCATCTTGAAGGGGTTCCACATCCTCTAGTCCATGCCACTCCATTGTTGAACTTATTTGAAACATACTAGGTAAGAGTATTAGTCCAACAAGAGATATGTTGACATTAATTACCAAAATCACCCAGGGAGCACTTATGCTTTCAATCTCCCCCTTTTTGGTAATTGATGACAACATACATAAAAGCTTTAGATAAAGATATAGTGAATAACAAGTAAAGCTTTGGAAAGACATGTAACGTCCATAGGCTCCCCCTACATGTATGCAATCATGTAAATATGGAATATAGGAGCATGTGAATGCATAATCATGACAGAGTAAGCAATGTGTTACATGTATCTTGGCTATATGCATCAGAGCAAATGATGTGAATATAGGAAATGTACCTTCATGTTCATGAGTCCTTGCAAACAGTATGTACATCAGCAAGAAATCCTCATACACATGACTGTGATGCATATACTTACCTTGTGGTATTGAGTTGGCTTAGGAAGGAATGAACCTGTGTAAGAAAGGTTAGATAACACAGATACACCTACTAGCCAGAGCAAACAAAAGAAACCACAAGAGTACCAAGACTGGGATGACATGTAGAGAGTGAGTACTGAGTACCCCATTGGATATAGACATGTCCTTAAAGGTAAAGATGTGCAATGAATTCAAGGATTTCCTTTCCTTAGATGTCTTGCTCCCCCTGAATCTAGTATGGGATAGTGGGAGAAGATAGGGAACAGAAAATCAGAGAAAAGAAAAGAAACAGAGCTAATGCAAACAGTCAAATATGAACATGTCTTTCCCCTCTTCAAGACATGTGACTTCTCTCCTCTTGAACACCAAGCATCTGGGGTCTTTTGAAGTGATACTTCTATATCCTTGTAGAAGAACTCTCTCCCCCTAAGTATTTTATCCCCCTATAGAAATGATTAAGCTTTGATGTCATCTCTCTCTCTCCCCCTTTGACATCAATTTCCAAGAAGGGTTCTTCTGGATTTTTGTTACAAATGGGTTTCGTCCTTGAGTCACAGAACAAAGCAGCAAGTTGAATGTGATGCTGGTAGAGGACAAGAATCATTGAGTGGAGCTGGATCCAAAAGAATGTAGGAACAAGTGGCAAGCTGTCTTTCCTGCAATGAAATCGGTGGCATCGAGTTGTGTGCTTCGATTGCACCGAAAGAGTTTGGTTGGACCGAAAACAACAGACAGGTGTGACCGAGTTCATCACAGAGAAAACACTTGTCACCTCCGCTCACTAGTCAAGTAAGATCTCACAAGGATTTGCAAGGAATTAACTAAAAAATTCCAAAGAATTGGATGCAGGGAACAAAAAGAATCAAAAAAGAAATCTAGATGAAGTTTTTTTTGAAAGGGGAAACAAATATGCATGAGACAAATGCAGGAGTGCAGAAAAGAACACAAGAGAACTTCATCTAGAATTGGTCGGCGACAATGTCACCTATGTTAGAGTATATTGACTTAGGAGTCAAGTGAGATCACTTGATCATAGGTCATACTCATCGTTTAAGCTCAAAATGGGGTTACCATTTTCCGTTTAAGCATTTTGATGTATTCACATCTTGTTGAGTTGCTTTGACTCATGACTTGGAGTAAAGCTTCTCTAAGATGGAATAACATACCTTGGGTGGTGGTGTTGATCGTGATCATGTAGTTGAACTTGTGTGGGTTGCTCAATGTTGGTGTAGCTCATCAAGAGTTGGGAGCTCCACTTGGAATTTGAGTTCATCTACCTACATGGGTTAGTCTTGCAAGGAAGAGCACTTGTGTATCCAAAATGACAATTATAAAACTAAATATAGAATTTGTCAAAGGATATGTTTGAAGGGTTTCGTGTTTCCTTGTCTTCAACCACCATTGTGTAGAGACTTGGTGATGTAGAAATTTGCTCAAGATGTGAGTGGGTTGCAATCTCATATATTTAGATTCATCCGAGTACCTACAAGGGTTAGATAGCATGCAAGGTGCAAATATATCCAAGACATATAAGTAGCAACATGAAAGAAATATCAAGGATTAGTCAAAGGCTCATGCTTTGCATGTATCCAAATGGAGTTCCTACTCCAAGTTTGAAGCATCAATGATGTTCAATTCACCTCTAAAACGGCAAAAGACTTTCTCATCAAGAGGTTTGGTGAATATATCCGCTAATTGCTTATCGGTGCAAACATGCTTAAGATCAATGTCCCCTTTGGCAACGTGATCTTGAATGAAATGATGACGAACTTCAATATGCTTAGTTCGAGAGTGTTGCACAGGATTGTGAGCAATCTTGATAGCACTTCCATTGTCACAAAGCAATGGAACATGTTTCACATATATCCCATAATCCTTGAGAGTTTGGGTCATCCAAAGTAATTGAGCACAACATGAACCAGCGATAATGTATTCCGCTTTGGCGGTGGGTAAGGATACCGAGTTTTGTTTCTTGGAGGACCAAGACACAAGAGATCTACCAAGAAATTGACAAGTACCCGAAGTGGACTTTCTATCAACCTTGTCTCCGGCATAGTCCGAATTGCAGTAACCAACAAGATCGAAAGAAGACCTCTTAGGATACCAAATGCCAAAATTTTGTGTGTGTATTAAGTATCTCACTATCCTTTTCGCAGCCTTAAGATGACATTCTTTAGGGGCCGCTTGATATCGTGCACACATGCACACACTTAGCATAATATCGGAAGACGCACATAGATATAACAATGGACCAATCATGGAGCGGTAAACCTTTTGATCAACCGGTTCACCATCTTTGGTCAAATCAAGATGTCCACTAGTAGGCATGGGTGTAGTCATACCTTTGCATTCTTGCATATTGAACTTCTTGAATAAGTCCTTGGTGTACTTTGTTTGAGAGACAAAGGTACCTTCCTTAGTTTGCTTGATTTGCAAACCGAGAAAGAATTTGAGTTCACTCATCATAGACATCTCAAACTTCTCTGACATTAGCTTTCCAAACTTCTCACTAAAGTGAGGGTTAGTCGAACCAAATATAATATCATCAACATAGATTTGGCACACAAATAGTTCTCCATTAACCCTTTTAGTAAAAAAGAGTAGAATCAATTTTTCCAATTTCAAAGCCTTTTTCAATAAGGAACTTGGTCAAGCATTTATACCACGCTCTAGGAGCTTGTTTAAGACCATAAAGAGCTTTGTGAAGTTTGTAAACATGATTACATTTCTTAGGATTGACAAAGCTGGGAGGTTGTTTAACATAAACTTCCTCCTCTATTTCACCATTTAGAAAAGCACTTTTAATGTCCATTTGGTACAAGATGATATCATGGTGATTAGCATAGGCAAGTAAGATGCGAATGGACTCAAGTCTAGCAACGGGGGCATATGTCTCACCATAGTCCATACCTTCGACTTGAGTGTAGCCTTGGGCGATGAGACGTGCTTTGTTGCGAACTACTTGTCCATATTCATCTTGCTTGTTGCGAAATACCCATTTGGTACCAATGATGTTGTAGTTGTTGTTGGGCTTCTCAACCAATGTCCAAACTTGATTTCTCTCAAAGTTGTGTAGCTCTTCATGCATGGAGTTTATCCAATCCGGATCTTCCAATGCTTCTTCAACCTTCATAGGTTCAATGCTAGAGATGAATGAATAATGTTCACAAAAGTTAGCCAAGCGAATTTTAGAGCGAGTGATTCTCCCGTTTTGGATATCATTGTAGATTTGCTCGACGGGATGGTCTTTGGCGACTCTTGCTCGAACTCGTGGAAGCTTTTGCTTGGATCTGGGTGGAATATCTTATTCATCTTGTTCTTCTTCTTGGCCTTCTTCATTGTTGATGTTGTCGTTCTCTTGTCATGGTGGAGAAGGAGGTTGTTGATGTTCATCTTGGTGTACTCCCTCGTTTTCTTTGTCTTGGTGTGTCCCACTTGTGGATGCTTCCGTGTCAACTCTTGGTTCACCTTGTCGTGAGGTGGAAGCTTCCACTTGGACGGACGAGGTACTCTCCTTCACCCCCGTTGGACGAATCTTGCCAATAGACAAGTCTTGGATTGCTTCCGAAGGGTCTTTGTCTCCTACATCAATTGGCAATTGCTCTACTTGCGAGTCGTTAGATTCATCAAACTTCACATCTACCATCTCTTCAACCTTTCGGGTGAAATTATTGTAGACATGGTAAGTGTGAGAGTTTGAGCCATAACCAAGTAGGAAACCTTCATGAGATTTAGGAGCAAATTTAGAACGACGATGCTTATCAAGAATGTAGCACTTTGAGCCGAATACTCGAAAGTATCCAACTTGGGGTTTGTTACCGGTGAGGAGCTCGTATGCCATCTTGCCGAGTAGCTTGTGAAAATACAAGCGATTTGTTGCATGACAAGCTGTCTCAACCGCTTCCACCCAAAAGTGCTTCGGCATCTTGTACTCATCAAGCATCGTTCTCGCCATTTCGATGAGTGTCCGGTTCTTCCTCTCAACAACTCCATTTTGTTGACGTGTGTACATAGCTGAGAACTCATGTGAAATCCCTTCTTCATGAAGAAAGGTGTCCACATTTGCGTTCTTGAACTCCGTTCCGTTGTCGCTGCGAACCTTCTTGATCTTCACTTCAAATTGATTTTGGGCCTTCCTAGCGAAGTTTTTGAAGATCTTTTGGACCTGCGATTTATCATCGAGAAAGAACACCCACGTAAATCTTGAAAAATCATTGACTATGACTAGACCAAAAGAATTTCCACCGAGACTTTTGTAAGCGTTGGGACCGAAAAGATCCATGTGAAGTAGCTCGAGCGGCCTCCTCGTGGTCATGATGTTCTTCACGGGATGCCTTCCTCCAACCTGTTTACCTGCTTGACAAGCGCTGCAAAGTCTATCCTTATCAAATATGACATCATTAATGCCGAGGATATGATTGCCTTTAATAAGCTTGTCAAGGTTTCGCATGCCCACATGACCTAACCGTCTATGCCACAACCAACCTTTAGAAGATTTAGCAATTAAGCAAGTTCTAGGTTGAGCCTTTTTAGTGAAATCTACAATGTAAATATCACCTCTACATATACCGGTAAAGACCATTTTATGATTGTCTCTCCGGAACACTTGGCAATCTACTTTGGTAAATAGGACATTGAAACCAAAGTCAGCTAGTCTAGAAACAGAAAGCAGATTATAGCCAAGAGATTCAACGAGCATAACATTTTGTATGGAGCTATCATGTGAGATGGCCACCTAACCGAGGCCAACCACCTTACCCTTTGAGTTGTTACCAAAGTTGGCATACTTTCGAGGGCCGTCGTTTTCAGCAAGCTCATGAAACATATCCTTATCTCCGATCATGTGATCGGTACATCCACTATCAAGAACCCATTCATTTCCTCCTGCCATGTATCCCCGAAGATTTGCCATAAGACCAAAGTGTCTCATTGCATCATCAAGATCAAAGTCACTATCATCATCCTCATCATAGTATCCATGTTCAACATCGTCATGTGATGGATCAATTCCTAGAGAGGATGATTCACTAGAATGAGTTTGACAGTGATCTTCTTTATGAATTCTAATAGCTTCAGAAATAATATTGCTATAATTCCAACATCTCCTTTGGCACACATAAGATTTGTAAGCTCAAATAGACAATCACCAAATTTAGGATCATTGGAATTCATCTTACTCAAGGCAATAGACTTATGGAGAATTTCATCTAGATTTTGCAAGGAATAATTTGGAAAACGTTCCTCAAGAAATTTTCATATGGTGTAGGCACACTTAAGAGTAGGCAAGCAACCTATCAAGTTTCTAGGCAAACCTCTAGTGATAAGATCAACAGTTCTAAGATTGCGAATCATGTCAATTGACTCATCAAGAGTAGGATGCATAGGATCAACATGAGGTGCACAAGGGCTAGTAATGTACTTGTTCAAATGATATTCGTTGAAAATCACAAGCATCTTATTTTTTCACTCATGAAAATACTCTCCATCAAGTATAGGCACTCTATGTCTAAGACTCCCCAAAGTAGACTCATCCATCTTCCTCCAATGGTGATTAAACCAAAGCAATTGAGACCAATGCTCTGATACCAATTGAAAGGATCGAGAAGAGGTGTCTAGAGGGGGGTAGTGAATAGACTCTAAGTAAGAAAAGTTGTAGTTTTTAATCTCTTTAAGTTGAAGTGGAGTTTTAGCACAAGTTTTAACATTCACAATACATATCAAGCAAGCATGACAAGAGTATATGAGCAGCGGAAAGTAAAGCATGCAAATTGTAAGAATGTAAAGGGATGGGATTGGAGTGTGCAAACGCAATTTGGAGACACGGACATTTCTTATCTGTGGTTCCGATAGGTGGTGCCATCGTACATCCACGTTGATGGATACTTCAACCCACGAAGGATAACGGTTGCGCGAGTCCACGAAGGGCTCCACCCATGAAGGGTCCATGAAGAAGCAACCTTGTCTATCCCACCATGGCCGGCGCCCATGAAGGACTTGACTGACTCGGGTAGATCTTCACGAAGTAGGCGATCTCCTTGCCCTTACAAACTCCTTGGTTCAACTCCACAATCTTGACGGAGGCTCCCAAGTGACACCTAACCAATCTAGGAGACACCACTCTCCAAGAGGTAACAAATGGTGTGTTGATGATGAACTCCTTGCTCTTGTGCTTCAAATGAGAGTCTCCCCAACACTCAACTCTCTCTCATAGGATTTGGATTTGGTGGAAAGAAGATTTGAGTGGAAAGCAACTTGGGGAAGGCTAGAGATCAAGATGTATGTGGTAGAAATGGAACATCTTGACCTCAACACAAGTGTAGGTGGTTCTCTCTCAGAAAATGTATGTTGGAAGTGTAGGCATGTTCTGATGGCTCTCTCCACGATTGAAGAGTGGGTGGAGGGGTATATATAGCCTCCACACAAAATCTAACCGTTACACACAATTTACCAAACTCGGTGGGACCGAATCTTGAAACTCGGTCAAACTGATTTAGTTCATAATGTGACCGTTAGGCATTTCGGTGGGACCGACATGTCAACTCGGTGGGACCGATATCGTTAGGGTTAGGGCATAACGTAATCTCGGTGAGACCGATTACACAAACTCGGTGAGACCGATTTTGGTAGTAGACAAACAGAGAGTTGGTCAGGCAAACTCGATGGGACCAATTCACTCATCTCGATTGGACCGAAACATTACGAATGGGAAACAGAGAGTTTGCATTGCAATCTCGGTGGGACCGATCACTCATCTCGGTTTGACCGAAACGTTACGAAGGGAAATGGAGAGATTACAATCCCATCTTGATGAGACCGAGATCCCTATCGGTGAGACCGAAAAGACTAGGGTTTCTGGCAGTGGCTATGTCAACTGAACTCGGTGGCGCCGGATAGAAAGTTTCGGCGGGGCCGAGTTTGACTATTGGTTTGGGGCATATGTGGATGTGAGAAAGTATTTGAGGGCTTTGGAGCATAGCACTAAGCACTTTGATCAAGCAAGCCATTAAGCAACACCTCATCCCCTCTTAATAGTATTGGCTTTCCTATGGACTCAATGTGATCTTGGATCACTAAAAGTAAAATGCAGAGTCTTGTGCTTTGAGCTTGAGCCAATCCTTTGTCCTTAGCATCTTGAAGGGTTCCACATCCTCTAGTCCATGCCACTCCATTGTTGAATTTATCTGAAACATGCTAGGTAAGAGTACTAGTCCAACAAGAGATATGTTAACATTAATTACCAAAATCACCCAGGAAGCACTTGTGCTTTCACATATCATGAGTTACAAGAGTTTTTTTTTGCGAGAGAGTTACAAGAGTTTTAACAGATGCTAACAGACCCTCATCTAGTCCACCCAAACTGGAGGTAAACAAATTACAAAAGTAGTCACCCACTAGGGGTTTGAGGTTGTCATTACCTTCTACTCAGCTTTGGCTATCATCTTTCAACTTTTTTTATCAAGTTCATGCGCCTTCTAGCTGATGCAAACTGCCGAAAATATGAAGAATTCATGTCCCCATGCTTCAGCCAATTTACATGTCCTCTTTGAGCCCAATAAATCTCATCCTGCTCGAGTAAGTTCTCAATGAGTATTTTTTCGAAAAGGGGGGCATGCCCCAGCCTCTGCATCAAAATGATGCATACGGCCAATATTATTAATAAGCACAATATCCAACATAAGTCTCCAAGTCTCGAATAACGAACGAAAAAAGGCTCAGCAAGAGCTAAACAGTAAAATGGAAAAGCCACAACCGGCTGGCATAAAAAGATAAGAGCACTACATGCCTATCCTATTACATGACCGCCATCCAAACCGGTTGAAAATATCCCGTGCTACCATCTCCCATCGGGTAGACCCAGTAACCAAACGCTCCCTGGCCTCCGTCAGAGTGAGTAGCGACCACATACGGATCAACGCAGTGGCTCTGAAGATAACCTACAAAAAGTGAGTATTTGTTGTTCTGTTAAAGACCAGATCATTTCTACAATTCCAGACTGCCCATAATAAAGCACATACTCCTACACGAATGTGTCTCGATGTATCGTAATCTATCCTATCAAGCCACGTCCGAAATAACATGTTGATAGAATTCGGTGGAGTAATGTTAAAAGCTATGTGAACGGACTGCCACAAAATTTTTGCCAGAGGACAATCCAGAAAGAGATGTTTGATTGATTCGTGTTGGTCACAGAAACTACATCTGATAGATCTTGTCCAATTGCGTTTTGTCAAATTATCCTTAGTTAAAATAACTTGTTTATGCACAAACCACATAAACACTTTGATTTTCAAAAGAAATTTAGCTTTCCAAACGTGTCTTAGTTCTCAATGAGTATTGGCGGCTATTTTTGTTTCATCTTAACTCCAGTAGTGTATAGACTTTGCATCAGTGCTTCGAGCTTACTCTGCGCCTTCTGAATCCTAGCCCGTCGCGCCTTCAGAATGCGGCGATCCCAAGCGTGCAGGTCTTTATGTACCACGTCCAATTTGTCCCGAGCAGTGAGACAGAGACCAAGGTGCATCGCTTTCTGCCATGTTGTTTTAACGATCTCCTCCACTGATTCTTCAGCGAGCCATCTTGCTTCGAACTTCATCTCCTTCCTCGGCCAACTCTCTGCTACACCCGATAAGTGCTCAGTATCCAGTAGAATTGGCGTATGGTCAGATTTTCTCATCTTTAAATTGCATAGTCCAGGATAGGGGTGAAGTTGAGACCAGGCCGCGTTAGAAACGGCTAGGTCCAGTCTTTTGCTGCTTGTTCGCTGTATTGATGGGAAAACCCTATTTGACGCTCGTTAGCGTCGGAATGTTGAGCCTTCGCTGAGGCGAGCGTCCTGTTGGGCCGGCCCACGTACGGGATTCATGTCTTGTTCGTCCGCTGTTGTTCCCTGCACTGTTTCCTGTCTTTTTTATGTTTTTCTTCTGTGGTTTTTTGCTTTTGATTTTCTCAATCTTTTGTCTGGTTTATAGTGGTTTTGTTGTGGTTTCTGTTGTCGCCTTTTTGTTTTTTTTTACCTTTCTGGTTCTTTCATGTTCCTTCTGTTTTTTCCCTGGTTTTATCTTTCTCTTCTCTTTCTTTTTTTCCTTTTCTTTTTCGTCCATTAATACTTGAAGGACATGTTTTATCATGTACTTTTGCATTAAAACTTTAATATGATGAACAATTTGTGTTTCCCTGTTTTTTACGTTTCTTCTATTTTAGTGTATTATATATAAGAGTTCATCATGTATTGCAAAAATGTTCAAAATATATTTGTTAAAAGTACCTTAAGAAAATGTTCATTGTGCATTAAAATTCAACGTATATTACAGAATGTCCAGTGTGTATATTCAAATTGTTTAGTGTATATCACAAAATGTTCAATGTGTATATTCAAATAGTTCAGTGTATATCACAAAAATGTTCAATGTGTATTTTCAAATTGTTCAGTATATATCACAAAAAGTTCAATGTGTTTTTTCAAATTGTTCATCATATGTCAGAAAATGTTCAATGTGTATTTAAGAAATGTTCATTGTATATCACGAAAATGTTCAATGTATACTAAAAATGTTCAATGGTTGATTTCTTTTCTTTTTTGGTTGGGAACTGTCAGCACGTTTAGTTCTTAAGAATGCACGTAGAACACTAATCATTATGACGCAGTATCTCAGGTGGAAAGATTCCGTAACAATCTAGCGTAGGGTTGTGAGTTCGAATACTTTGACACAGCGTAGTTTTTTGGGATTTTTTAGTAACTGCCTCGCTGTGACGCCAGTGAGTCGGCCAGCCCATTCAGATCGCGCCCTGCGCGGAAGGTCGTGTTTTTGACGCCCACGAGCGTCAGCTAGGAGCTCCCGTATTGGTGTATCACGATGAACCTGTGTCTGTTGATTGCTTCGCCGTGTTGGTTTTATTTATAAAATCGGGCTTAAGCCTTTTCTTAAAAAGAAATAGTCCAGGCCCACCATCTCTCGAACTACGCATGCTGCTGCAAGTAGGTACTAATGGCTCCACGAGTTGCTTGCATGTTAACAATGGTTCGTACATCCCCTAAAAAAACACTGGTTCGTACATTGCAAAAGGAGTTTTTCCTCTTTTGATTTATCAGTTGTCACATCGCCTTTTGGCTTTATGTGTACATGCGACCATACAGCACAAATCATACACAAGAATGGTGTCTCAATCCTGGACCCAAACACTCCGGCTCATCACAATAGTATTCTGTTTGGCTACAAAGTTTGCTAGCCAAATCTTACAATCTGACAAGAGCGAGTAGTTTGGTTGCCTAGCCCAACACAAATGCACACAGCTGCGTGTGCGTGTGCGTGTGTGTGTGTGTGTGTGCGCGCGCGTGTGTAATATTGGTATCGAGATATATACAAATGGAAAATTCAGACCAAGTTCTTTGTAGTCATTGAGTGAAGGAAAGTACAGTCTGGGTGTGTGATGATTGATGAATATAGTTTTAAATGCAACTAATTAGATATGCATAGAAAGTTGTACACATATACTACCTCCGTTTACAAATATAAGATGTTTTGGATACTTCAATATGGACCACATAGTGAACAAACACACTAAAACGCGTCTATATACATCATACTATTTGTGAATGGAGGGAGTATTTAACAAAACCAAACTGAAGGGCTATACTACCCTTCTAGAATAAGGATGTTTGCAATTGCAGCAAATAGAAACAGACAAAGATATCAAAATATGATGTGGTCAATCAAAGGGCATTATGCCATTATGCTGCCCAGCTGAAACCACAACTATGACCATCTGTACAGGGTGCAGTTTTATCTGGTACAGCATGGCGTGAACAACTCATTACTAGGACCAACATGCCTGCATAAGGGCATTTGTATATCACCTGGGTGAAGTTAGAGATTATAATTTACAAGAAATAGTATGAAACAATAACATTCTAGGACCAGAATAAGTTAAAAATCCATTTATCACAAGACTGTTAATTCCTGTGCCTACAAAAATACAACAAAAGACGAGAATCCAAAGTAAAAAAAATGTAGAATATATCAAATAGTGATAGGCTCATGGTTATATTAACTTGCGTCATTTAACAATATAAAAGATATAGATACCTAAATGTGCAACACACATGTCCATGAGAACATACTGCATTTCATACAAACGATCAAAAAGAAGAACAGAACTCAAACATACAAATGCCTGTCCTAAGCAGTACATGTGCTTTAACTGCATAAGTACTCGATTAGGCAGTTAGTTTTTGTAGCACAACTGTCACTTCCACAATAAAGACACAACAACCGCAATTTAACAGTCTTTTAGTATAAAAAAGTGAATCCCAACTAACATAGGGCTATGCTACATTGGTAATGCAATGATACGTATAAAATTATGGATGTACTACCATGTAACAAAATTGCCCTTCCTACAGTGCCATTCATAAAAAATTCCCAAGAAGGGCATATGTTCCTACATTCTTTTTGAACAGTAATGTCTCAAATGATTCATTAGCACCATTGCTGTTACTAGAACTGACAGGAAAAAGGCCGTGGCCAGCCACAGCGTAAGAGACTACTAGATTGAATGATACTACAACTATACAAGGTCAGAGCAGGTGAAATCCATTATGTTCAAATTCACAATATCTGGTCATCTATTGCCATTGCTCTCCACAAGGGAATTTTTGAATGCTGGCCTCTTTATGCTCTTGCCAGAGGTACCTTTGGCTGTCCCAAATTTCTTGACTGGACTTTTTAATGATGTTGTACAGTTTTGTGAATTTTGCTCTCTAATATTCCTTGTAGGCATTATTTCATCAAGAGCCTTGCATAGTGCCTCTTTAGCAATTTTATAGCGCTCAGTGGATGTTGAGCCCTCTTTTGCACATTTGATTGCATCATAGCAAAGATCATTGTACCTTGAAGTTGAAGGATCCTCACAGTATCCCCTTAGTTCAATGTAGTTATCCAAGGTGACAGTACTTTTTGCATGCTTTGTCCAGCGTTTCAAGACATAGGCCTTTGGAAGGAAACGCACTCCTTCGATGATAAAAACTCGAAGAGCATGCCTGCACAAGATTCCACAGCTCTCGAATAAGCAACAACTACAGCACACTGTAGTTTGATCTGGACTGAAAGAGACAATATGTGCCTCCTCGTCCCCATCATCTACTGTTAGGCGGTACTTGTGTAGCATCCTATCCTCGAGCCTCTCTGCATGGTACCCAAAGGACTCCGCAAATTGCTCCTGAAATATATCAAACACTTTCCTAGAAAATACTAAACCTGCTTGTTTCTCCACTGGTGAAGCAGTCCTCAGTGCTGGTAGTTGAAACATTGTCAGATAATCTGCCTGGGCTTCTTTCGCATGGAAATTACAAATAGCTTGTTCAAGTTGCTGCACAGCCACCTGTAATTGGGTCTTGGACGAGAAGTATGTATCTATAATCTTTTCAAGATTTTCACAGCTTTGTGCAAGCAGGTTTCTGGCATGAAATGATTGCTTTGTGTATGCAGGGGCCCATCGTTTGCGAATATCATAAAGAGACTGTAAATGTTCATTATTTCTAAAGCCATGTTTCATGAGAACTGATTCCCAACATGATTCAAATGATTCTTCTATTCTACATCCATCAATGCACTTTCTCAGATCAGTTATGAAATGGTCTAGTCCGGGATAAATACTATGCAACTCCTCCTTGACCGTGCCTAATATATGCTTTTCACAGAAAATATGACAGGTGTCAGGTAATACCTTGGCAGCTGCAGCTGCCATCTCTTGGTTCAGCTCTGTTACGAAAGAAACAGGAGGCCTCACATGCATTGCTTCAAGCCATTTCTCAAATAACCATACAAATGATTCTTCAGATTCTTCAACAAGTAGTGCACAGCCAAAAATAACAGGCTGCACATGATGATTGACACCTGAAAATATGACAATAGGTATATGCTCCTTGTTGCTCCTGTATGCTGTCTCAAACTTAACAGCGTCACCAAAATGGTAATAAGCCATCCTAGCACTCGCGTCAGCCCAGAAGATATTGACCGTGTCCTCATTCTTGTCAAGCTGCACAGCATAGAAAAATGCAGGGTCCTCAGCCTGTACCTTTTTAAGATATTCAAGTAGGCTTTGAGCATCCTCTGGCCCCAGATCATTATACCGGATCTCTCTACGAGGCTGAGAATCTTGGCCATTCAATAGAAGATTTCGTGTGTCAGCAAAGTTCTTTGCAATGACAAGTATCTCACCTTGTGAGCGGACACAACAAACGCTGCTTGCTGGTGCAGGGTTCAGCTCATGAGTGTGCTCTAGGATGAGTTTGGAGACCCTCCAGATACCTTTGTCCTTCCGAATTATCTCAAACAGTGCACTACAACCGTCTCTGGAGGGATCTCTCTTGGTATCGTCTCCATTGTTCTCCCGTCCTGAATGGTAACGGTGCCTTGAGCACACAAGCTTTAGCATCTTGAGTGACTCATCTTGTGATTTTCGAGACTGGCGCACGCGAACTTCAAATCCCGCACGGATAGCATACGAGTAGTAGAATGTCTTGGCAGACTCAAGGGATTCAAACTCCATGTCAATGTATGGGTCAACCATAGTATCGCTCTCAGTGGCTATATAGTGCACTGTGCTGGGCATCCCAACCTCATGGTTATGCTCCTTGACAAGCTTGGTGGCAACCCACTTGTTGTCGCCTCTGCGAAGCACCTCAAGCATGGCGTTGCAGCCTTCCCTGATGGAGGCTAGCCTCTTCCTTGTCTTCTTCCCTGCAACAACACGCTTCTCCTTGCTGAACCCTTCCTTTGAGCAGACAAACCTTAGCATGATGATGGACTCACTGCACTTGGACTTACGGGACCGAGCAATGCGGACCGAAAACCCAACACGGCCAGCATAAGCAATATAGAAGGTCTTGGCAGCCTCGCCCGACTCGAATTCCATCCCCACCCGGGGCTCAAGGCATGGGTCGACTTCAACAGGGAACAACTCCTTACAGACAGACTCTGGGTGTGAGACCACCGCCGGTGGCAGTGACTGTCCTTGGTGGTCAAGAATGTGCACATTGTGGAGCGCCATCTGGTCAACGCCATGGACATGGGTGCTCACGCCAAGGGAGGCCCAGAAATTGATGCTGTCATCCTCGAGTTCCACCCCCTGGGGCTCCATCATCGCCTGCCCCCCGACCTCCATTACCCTTGCCCTCAATACCCTCCCTCGTCTTCTTAGCCAGTCTCCACCACAGAAGCAAATCAAGAACCAAGAAACCAACCAGCAGCAGCTGCCACTCTCTGATGTCCAACCCAAAAACCAGAAAACAACTCCAGGTCTCTCTCCCTCTGGTTATATGATGCCACTACACCTTCTGTGGGGAAGCAACAAACCCGATGCTTCAATAACTTCACCGAGAACTGTAAGCAGGTAACTCCGGTTGCGGAAATCGAGAGCAAGAACCCTAGTAATTTGACCCAGTGAGACGTCGGATTCCAAAAGAAATGCAGGGAAAGGAGGCTGATTTAGTGAGCAAAGAAGAAACGCGGTACCTTCGGGTTGCTTGGCTGCATGGGAACTGCTAGGTATCAGACTAGCAAACTAGCATGGGAACCGCTAGGGATCAGACTACGGAAGCAGGAACCATGAAAGCAAACTAGCAAACTACCTACACAGTAGAAGCATATGTAGTTAGCTTTCAAGGCATGGAATAATCACTACTATAGAACTTCTCCAAGAAATAAAATAGTTTGTAGCAACTACTAATTTGGCAACCTGACTTCACAATTGGAAACAAAGAAATCTGAAAGGTGTGAACTTGCAGTATATGCAATACACACACACACACACACACACACACACACACACACACACACACATATGAAACGTAACAAGTACAGAAAAAAGTAGAAGCATGTTCCATTGCAGCAAACTATCTGGAATGAACAACACATTCAATAAACTTCAGAAGCATGGATACACAAAGCATCAGTTTCATGCTATAACATACCCATGCCTAGTGTAAGCATAACATTTTGAAACTGAAGTTAGCAATGCCTAGCGGCAACATGTGTGTGCATCATTTTGTGATTACAAACTAATTTCATCAATTGAAATTGGTACTTTTGCTAGCCTACACACACTGAAAGAAGGGGGGCAATCATAATATCAACACATACAATTAGAATAAAATAGAACCTACCGCTCCAAATTAAGAGGATAAATTGGCTGCATTATACATATCTGAAATTCGACAATTTTGTAAAGGAAGTAGGAAATATGGAAGCAATCTATGGACACCGAACAAGTACAATTTAGAAGCCCCATGAGTAGGAAGCATGAAAATGTGCAATGCCAATATGGCTCATTTTAATTGAAGCATAGAAAATTTAACAAAGATTCTCGCGGACATGGAGATGCAATTTTTAACAGCTACACTCCAAAATTCACCAAAAATGGTTGAACAATGGAAGCAAACTATGTAGACCCAACCATATATAGCACAGGCGGAGCTCTCGGTAGGGCGAGGGTGGGCGCCCGCCCTACCTCGATTTCCTGCAAGGTACGTATATGTGTACGTATCGCAGTAAGGCTTAGGCACACATCAGTCGCTAGTTTTTGGTTTTATTTAGGGAAGGTCAACCCATGCTGCAAAGGCCTGGTGGTTATTGCATTGTTGGGCCGTGAGCAGCACAATGAAAATTTGGGCTGCGAGCCAGAGGCAGTCAGCAGCTAACGCTCAATCCAATCATCGACATCTTTGTTCCTTTCCTGCACACGCACGACACCAAGTACCCTCAAATAAATAAAAAAGCACACAACACCAAGTCATCAGTGCAACTCCAACGGCCGACACATTTCGTCCACCCGCGTCTATTTTCTATCCATGTGAATGAAAACCACGGCCCAACGTGGCCACGCAAACAAACAGACGTATACGACAATTTTAATTTTACATCGAATTCTTTTATGGTTTAGAGTCCGCCCCACCTTAATTTTTTTCCGTCCTCCACCACTGATATATAGTCAGTGTAATTTGGAAGCTCCATAAGTAGGAAGCATAAGAAGAGTGTTACCTGAACTAACTCATCTTTGTTGGAAGCATGGAAATCTGAAAACATAACGGAAGGATGATTGCCACCAACATGGGTATGCAAATTAGTGTTGTCTAAGATTCAAATACACCTAAATTAGTTGATGATTTAGTGTTCTAATACACAATAGACACTTCGATTTCACAGCCAACAACATTTGATATTCAATAGGATATGAACATATCTATCATTGAATACTGGGCAGAATAGAAACCAACTTGCTTTGCAGAAACTAAAAACTGGGGGACCGAAGAAAAGGAGCAGCCACTGACTGTTCTTACTTCAGTAGCCGGCAAGCGGTTGATCCTCCGGGCAGACTGGTGAGGCAAGAAGCGGGGTGGTGATGGTGGCTGCGGCCACCTAATTCCCGGGTGACGCACCGGCGTACTGGACCGGGGGGCGCATCGGATGGGGCGCTGCAGGGGGTCGCACCTGGGCGGCGTTGTCGTAGATAACAAGGAGGAACGACGAATGATTAGCTCGTCGGTGAGGTGGGGCGCAGGGGGTCGAATCTGGGCTGCGCCGGCGGAGAGAACATGGCGGCGCTGTGGTTCGTGAGCTAGGAGGCGAGCGAGGGGGAAAAAATCTACGAGACCGGGTCTAACTCTCCCGCTCGGATGCACAACACGTGGACATCACAATCTCAAAGCATCCAGCCCATTCCCACTTGTCCATGGCGGCCGCTCTAGCATACAACATACTCTCGTCCATGGCGGCGAAGGCCCGGTCGATCCTACATGCCCAGGTAGCACCGCAGCACTGGCTCACGACGGCGGACGGCAGATCGGTGGTGGTTCAAATGTGCCCAAGAGCCAGGTTGATCCTACATGCCCACGTAGTATGCCTTCTGGTGCATCAAATTTGTGTTGCAAACAAGGAAGTTTGTCAATTTTCACAATGTATCGGAAGCAATACAAGTAATACTGTCTGAATGGTGGCTTTGATGAATAAACATGAATGCTCAGATTATGGTTGTGGGGAACGCAGATAGATGTGAAAAGTTTTCTTCTCCAAACCGGCCTAGAAACCATAGCCACCACCAGGGGAGTCCAACCTTTCGGTGTCGTTTCCGACGGTTCCTCTCTCCCAACGATCTCTAGGGTCGTTGGTGGTGAGGGGGGTTGCTAGACCCCGCGCGTGCGGATCGTGTAGCTTTAGGTTCTGCGGCCTAGTAGCTTAGCTTTTGGGTCGTTCGGCAACTTGGCTTCGGCGGCGCCAACGACGGCGCCAAATAAAGAAGCTCCAGATCCTTTCCCGATGAAGTAATCAACTTATGGTCGGTGATGGATTTGAGAACTAGTCTTTTTTAAGAGGAGATGCTGCAGCGACGACGGCATCCTTATGATGGACTTGTGTCCTCGGCTCCACCTTTGCGGCGCCGCCCACTCCGTCGTCGGCGTGGAGCTTGGGAGGTAGTTCAGGAGCGGATACAAATAGTAGTCTGCATCGACGGCATCTGGAAGGTGGATCATGTGCTGGGATCGTGGTTGGTAGTAGGTATGGTTTCCTCCTCCAGCTTTTACTCACGTGGGGGTGCCAGATCTAGAGTTCGATGGCATGTCATGGGTGCTTCCCCGGCCAGATCTTCAATGGCCTTTGGTAAACCACTTTGGAGGTCCGCAAAGGTGCATATCGGCAATGGAGTCGCATCGAGTTCGGGTGAAGAGGTGATTCACCACATTTTTTATTTGGTGGCTACTGCGGTGGAGTTCATGCGCACGGGGTTCATCAATATTGATTGTAAATTTTTCTCTTGGCTGACGGTCCTTTGTGCAAATACTAGGGTTCTGTTATCTTCTATATGAAAAGGCAGTGCTCTAGCCGGTTCATAAAAAAAACAATATTGGATCCAAACACGCTAGCTCACCGTTAATAATATTCTCTTTGGAGAAGTCATCTATCGTGTTCAGCAAAAAAACTACAAAAGAGGATAGAAAGAAGATGATGGACAAATTGAACATTTCTGTTGAAGGTTTCTTAGGAAAAATTCGGGTCTGCCGGTATATATTGGAAAATCAAAAAAGAAGGCATTTGAATACATTAAGGAGAAGGTGTGGAGGAAAATACAAGGGTGAAAGGAAAAAATGCTATCAAAGGCTGGAAAAGAGATTCTCATCAAGGCAGCAGCACAAGCCATCCCTGTATATGCCATGGCATGCTTTGATCTCACCAAATCACTTTGTGATGATATTAGTTCAATGATTGGAAGATACTGGTAGAGTCAAATGGATAAAGAGAACAATATCCATTGGATTGGATGGGTCGACAAAACCAAAAAAAGACGGAGGACTGGGATTTAGAGATTTATACTCTTTCAATCTAGCCATGTTGGGAAGGAAATCATGGAGAATCCTACAGAACCCTTACTCTCTTTGTACCCAAGTCCTTTCTGCAAAATACTTCCCAAATAAGAATATGTTATGTGTTGAGCCAAAAAATGGTATATCTTACTGCTGGAGAAGCATTCTAAAAGGGGTTCAAGTGCTAAAAAATGGGATCATATGGAGAGTAGGAGATGGTGATAATATAAACATATGGACAGATCCATGGCTACCAAGGGGCATCACTAGAAAAGTCACCTCTCAAAGAGGGAACAATCTTGTCACTAAAGTAAGTGGATTGATAAATCCCATTTCAGAAACTTCGGATACACAACTTCTCCAACAGATATTCAATGAAGATGATGTCAAAGTTACCCTACAGATCCCAATACATGAAGACTTTGAAGACATACCAGTATGCCATTTTGACAAAAGGGGGGCATTCTCTGTCAAATCTACGTACCGAGTCATCCAGAATTGTAAGGCAAGGAAATCGGTTTATGGTATTGCATAACATCCAATGGCGGCAAAAATTATGAAAGCTTACTCTGGAAGAAAATCTGGTCCCTGCCTATGCCTGGTAAGATTCTGCATTTTCTTTGGCGATTAACAAACAACAGCTTGCCGCTGAGAATGAAAATTAAACATAGAGGAATAGAATTGGACACAAGGTGCCCAGTTTGTCTCAGATTTGATGAGGATGGGGGCCATTGTTTCCTAAATCTAAACTTGTCTAATCCATATGGAGGGCAACAATACTAGAAGATTGTCGGCTGAAACTAATTGGATGCTTCGTGATGGAAGAAATAATGGAGATGTAGGATGAAAATGCATGAAAGCACGTACTTTGCTATGGCTTTGGTGGCATGAATGAAACAAGGCCTATCGGGGAGACAACATCAGATCACCTGATGAGGTGGCATGTTCAGTTCGTATACATTCTGCCGAATACATGCAACACTATCTACAAAAGAAACAAAAAAACAAGTAAAAAATCAGGTCTGGACTCCTCCAAATGATTTTTTGAAGATCAATACTGATGGAGCTTTTAGGCATCCTCATAATTCAGGTGGATGGGGTTTTACCATAAAAATGATAAAGGTCTTGTGCTGATTGCAGGAGTTGGGAATCTACTAAATGTAACTGATCCCCTGCACACTGAAGCACTAGGCATGTTGCATGCAATCAATGAGGAAGCAAGACTGGGATGCCAAATAATCATCCTGGAGACGGATGCGGCGGCTCTGAAGCAAGCGATTACTACTGATGCATACGACGGCTCCAATCTGGGTGTGATTTTCAAAGAAATAAAAACTGTTATACGTCTCTCCTTTCAGTCATGTAAAGTACAGTAGAAGTTTCTCCACGAGCTTGTAATATCTCAGCACATTGCTTAGCTGCGTATGGTGCGAGCATGGAGCAGGAAAGATACCAAGGTCTGGCATGACCGCTGCCGAATCATGTAAAAGACATTGTAGCTGGCATTGTCAGTGTCAAAACCGGCAGATTTCGAGTAGGGGGTCCAAGTTGTGTGTCTGAGGATCAAAGATAACTATGGAGAGGGGACACCGTGTTTACCCAGGTTCGGGCCCTCTTAATGGAGGTAAAACCACACTCCTGCTTGATTATATTCGAGGGTATAGGGGTTACAAGAGTTTATCTACCTCGAGATCGATTCGGCTAACCCTAAATAGCTAGCCTAGCAATGTTGTGATCCTGCCTCCGATCTACCCTCCGATTTATATAGACACCGGAGGGGCTTTAGGGTTGTACAAAGTCAGTTTTACAAAAAGGAATAAGATACCCGGACACCTATACTTGCCATCCACGCATACGGGAGTCCTGATACGTTCATTTTGCATCATGTTTTCCTACTGTTATTTATGTTGTTTTATTGTATAATAATGCTTTTTGGAGTAATTCTAATGCCTTTTCTCTCATAATATGCAAGGTATGCACCAAGGGGGAGAATTCTGGCAGCCGGAAATCTGGACCTGAAAAAGCTACATCAAGCTACCTATTCTGCACAACTCCAAATGAGCTGAAAGTCCCCAAGGATTTTTTTATGGATTATTTAAGGAATATTGGAGAAAATAAGTACCATAGGAGGGCCACCAGGTGGGCACAACCCACCTGGACGCACCAGGAGGCCCAGACGCGCCCTGGTGGGTGTTGCCCTCCTCGGACCACCTCCGGTGCCCATCTTCTGGTATATAAGTCATTTTGACCTAGAAAAAATAAGGGAAGGACATTCGGGACGAAGCGCCGCCGCCTCGAGGAGGAACTTGGGCAGGAGCACTTTTGCCCTCCAGCGGAGTGATTCCGCCGGGGGAACTTCCCCCCGGAGGGGGGAAATCATCGTCATCATCATCACCAACAACTCTCCCATCTTGGGGAGGGATATCTTCATCAACATCTTCACAGCACCAACTCCTCTCAAACCCTAGTTCATCTCTTGTGTTCAATCTTTGTATCAAAACTATAGATTGGTGCTTGTGGGTGACTAGTAGTGTTGATTACATCTTGTAGTTGATTACTATATGGCTTATTTGGTGGAAGATTATATGTTTAGATCCATTATGCTATTCAATACCCCTCTGATCTTGAGCATGTTTATCATTTGTGAGTAGTTACTTTCGTTCTTGAGGTCATGGGAGAATCATGTTGCAAGTAATCATGTGAACTTGATATGTGTTCGATATTTTGATGGTATGTATGTTGCCATTCTCTTAGTGGTGTCATGTGAACGTCGACTATATGACACTTCATCATATTTGGGCCTAAGGGAATGCATTGTGGAGTAGTTATTAGATGGTGGGTTGCCAGAGTGACAAAAGCTTAAACCCCAGTTTATGCGCTATTCAGTAAGGGACCGATTAGATCCATAAGTTTAATACAATGCTATGGTTAGAATTTATTCTTAATACTTTTCTCGTAGTTCCGGATGCTTGCAAGAGGGTTAATCATAAGTAGGAGGTTTGTTCAAGTAAGAACAGCACCTAAGCACCGGTCCACCCTGATACGTCTCCGTCGTATCTATAATTTTTGATTGTTTCATGCCAATATTCTACAACTCTCACATACTTTTGGCAACTTTTTATACTATTTTTGGACTAACATATTGATCTAGTGCCCAATGCTAGTTCCTTTTTGTTGCATGTTTTTTGTTTCGTAGAAAATCCATATCAAACGGAGTCCAAACGGGATAAAAAATGACGGAGATTATTTTTGGAATATTTATGAACTTTGGGAAGTGGAATCAACATGAGACGATGCTCGAGGGGCCCACAAGGCAGGGAGCGCATCCCTGACCCTCGTGGACACCCCGTAAGGCGGTTGTTGCCCTTCTTTCGCCGACAGAAAGCTAATATCCGGAAAAAATCGTGTTTGAAGTTTCAATCCAATCGGAGTTACGGATCTCCGGGAATATAAGAAACGATGAAAGGGCAGAACCAGGAGCGCGGAAACAGAGACAGATCCAATCTCGGAGGGGCTCTCGCCCCTCCCACGCTGATACGTCTCCAACATATTTATAATTTTTTATTGTTCCATGCTATTATATTACTTATTTTGGATGTTTAATGGGCTTTACTATAAACTTTTATATTATTTTTGGGACTAACCTATTAACTGGAGGCCCAGCCCAAATTGCTATTTTTTTGCCTATTTTAGTGTTTCGCAGAAAAGGAATATCAAACGGAGTTCAAACGGAATGAAACCTTCGGGAGAGTTATTTTTGGAACGGAAGCAATCTAGGAGACTTGGAGTAGACGTCAGGGAAGCAACGAGGAAGCCACGAGGCAGGGAGGCGTGCCCTAACCCCCTGGGCACGCCCCCCACCCTCGTGGGCCCCTCGTGGCTCCCCTGACCGACTTCTTTCGCCTATATATATATATCCATATACCCTAAAAACACCGAGGAGCATAAATAGATCTGGAGTTCCGCCGCCGCAAGCCTCTATAGCCACCAAAAACCAATCGGGGCCCTATATCGGCACCCTGTCGGAGGGGGGATCCCTTATCGGTGTCCATCTTCATCATCCCGACGCTCTCCATGACGAGGAGGGAGTAGTTCACCCTCGGGGCTGAGGGTATGTACCAGTAGCTATGTGTTTGATCTCTCTCTCTCTCTCTCTCTCTCGTGTTCTTGAGGTGATACGATCTTGATGTATCACGATCTTTGTTGTTATAGTTGGATCTTATGATGTTTCTCCCCCTCTACTCTCTTGTGATAAATTGAGTTTTCCCCTTGAAGTTGTCTTGTCGGTTTGAGTCTTTAAGGATTTGAGAACACTTGATGTATGTCTTGCCGTGCTTATCTATGGTGACAATGGGATATTCACGTGATCTACTTGATGTATGTTTTGGTGATCAACTTGCGGGTTCAATGAACTTATGCATAGGGTTTGGCACACGTTTTTGTCTTGACTCTCTGGTAGAAACTTTGGGGCACTCTTTGAAGTACTTTGTGTTGGTTGAATAGATGAATCTGAGATTGTGTGATGCATATCGTATAATCATGCCCACAGATACTTGAGGTGACATTAGGGTTTTGGTTGATTTGTGTCTTAAGGTGTTATTCTAGGACGAACTCTATGATAAATCGAATGGAAAGAATAGCTTTGTGTTATTTTACTAGGAACTCTTGAATAGATCGATCAGAAAGGATAACTTTGAGGTGGTTTCGTACCCTACAATAATCTCTTCGTTTGTTCTCCACTATTAGTGATTTGGAGTGACTCTTTGTTTCATGTTGAGGGATAGTTATATGGTCTAGTTATGTTATTATTTAGCATTGCAATACTATTTACGCTCACTTTTATCATTAGTTACATTGTTGTTTTCATATTTTCAGATTACAAAAACCTATATCTACCATCCATATTGCACTTGTATCACCATCTCTTCGCTGAACTAGTGCACCTATACAATTTACCATTGTATTGGGTGTGTTGGGGACACAAGAGACTCTTTGTTATTTGGTTGCAGGGTTGTTTGAGAGAGACCATCTTCATCCTACGCCTCCCACGGATTGATAAACCTGAGGTCATCCACTTGAGGGAAATTTGCTACTGTCCCTACAAACCTCTGCACTTGGAGGCCCAACAACGTCTACAAGAAGAAGTTTGTGTAGTAGACATCAAGCTATTTTCTAGCGCCATTGCCGGGGAGGTGAGTGCTTGAAGGTATATCTTTAGATCTTGCAATCGAATCTTTTTGTTTCTTGTTTTATCACTAGTTTGGTGTATAAAAGAAAACTACAAAAAAATGGAATTGAGTTTGCCTCATACGCTTCATCTTTTTAATATCTGTCGTGAAAATGATGGAAAGGAAAATTGCTCAATTGCTAGAAGAAGAATGCATTAAAATGTTTGGTACTAGATCATTGTATGATGAGCATGATTGCAATGTTGTTAGTATGAATTCCTTGAATATCCATGATGCTAATGATATGCAAAGCCACAAGCTTGGGGAAGCTATGTTTGATGAAGATGATATTTTTTGTCCCCCAAGTTTTGATGAGCAAATTTATTATGATGAAAGCATGCCTCCTATTTATGATGATTATTGTGATGATACGTATGCCATAAAGAATAAACATAACCATGAAACTTGTCATCATGATTTTAATTTTCAATTGGATTATGCTTCACAAGATAGTTATATGCAAGTAGATCATGAAAATAATGCTTTATGTGCTGGTTATATTGTTGAATTCATTCATGATTCTACTGAAAATTATTATGAGGGAGGAACATATGCCTGTAGGAATTGCAATAATACCAAGTTTCCTCTCTACGTGCTTAAAATCTTGAAGTTACGCTTGGTTTGCCTTCCCATGAAAGTTGATTCTTGTTCCCATAAATTGTTTGCTCACAAAATCCATATGCATAGTGTCGGTGTCAAAACCGGCGGATCTCGGGTAGGGGGCCCCGAACTGTGCGTCTAAGGCTAATGGTAACAGGAGGCAGAGGACACGATGTTTTACCCAGGTTCGGGCCCTCTCGATGGAGGTAATACCCTACTTCCTGCTTGATTGATCTTGATGATATGAGTATTACAAGAGTTGATCTACCACGA
The DNA here is from genome assembly GCF_002162155.2 of Triticum dicoccoides. NCBI lineage: Eukaryota > Viridiplantae > Streptophyta > Magnoliopsida > Poales > Poaceae > Triticum > Triticum dicoccoides. The sequence continues at coordinate 374,310,758 of NC_041389.1, read as the reverse complement.
GATCGTAGAGGCTAAACCCTAGAAGCTAGCCTATGATTATGATTGTTCTTGTCGTACGGACTAAACCCTCCGGTTTATATAGACACCGGAGGGGGCTAGGGTTACATAGAGTCGGTTACAGAGAAGGAGCTCTACATATCCGAATTGCCAAGCTTGCCTTCCACGCAAAGGAGAGTCCCATCCGGACACGGGACGAAGTCTTCAATCTTGTATCTTCATAGTCCAACAGTCCGGCATAAGCATATAGTCCGGCTGTCCGAGGACCCCTTAATCCAGGACTCCCTCAGTAGCCCCTGAACCAGGCTTCAATGACGATGAGTCCGGCGCGCAGATTGTCTTCGGCATTGCAAGGTGGGTTCCTTCTCCGAATACTCCATAGAAGATTTCGAACACAAGGATCGTGTCTGGCTCTGCAAAACAAATTCCACATACCACCATAGAGAGTACAATATTCCACAAATCTAATCTGTTGACAGCTTTTTATGACATCACGCCACGGTCCGGTCATTATTCGAACCGTTTTTCACAACCAGCTATTGCACGTAATGCGAGGCGGTTTCCTTGACACGTCTTGTCGAAGTAGAGATCGTGTCCCCTTATCATGGGATTCTCATCAATACGGGTATGGGAAACCCAACCGCGCCATTAATCGTGGCGCTTGGGAAATAAGCAATTTTAATAGGCAAGTGGGGAGGCGCACAGTTTCTACCGCCTTTATAAAGAGATAGGGATTCTCCTCTTTCACCCACGCCTTCTTCCTTCTTCGCTCATCCATTCTCGCACGCTCGTGCTCCAGCGCCCCAGTTCTCACCTTCTCCGTACAGCCAAACATGTCCGGAGTGGGAGGCAAGTGGATGGCCTCCTCCGTCACGGAGGAGGACATTACGAAGCTTAGGGCGGCTGGATACTTGGCCGCAGACATTGCGCATCGTCTCCCGGATGCAGGGCAGATCATTCCGACTCCGGGACCCCACGAGAGGGTTGTGTTCCTTTCCCACTTCGTCCGCTGACTGGGATTCGCCCACCACCCATTTGTCTGCGGGCTCATGTTTTATAACGGGCTGGATTTTCATGATCTGGCCCCTAATTTCATCCTCAACATCTCGGCGTTTATTGTTGTGTGCGAGGCTTTCCTCTGCATCAGGCCCCATTTCGGCTTGTGGCTGAAGATCTTCAACGTGAAGCCGAAGATTGTGGTCGGTCAGTAGGCAGAGTGCGGAGGCGCCATGGTGGGCAAGATGCCCAGCGTCACCTAGCTCGAAGGCTCCTATGTGGAGACCGTGAAGGGGTGGCAATCGGGGTGGTTCTACATCACCGAGCCGCGCGACGCCAACTGGGTGGTGGCCCCCGAATTCTGATACGGCATCCCCATGCGGCTCACTTCCTGGAAGAAGAAGGGCCTAGCCCGGGGTGCACCCGCGGAGCTGACCGGACTCCAGAACTGCGTCGAAAATATGATAAGCAAGAAGATCAAGCTTGTCAACATGGTCTAGGTCATGCTATTTCGCCAGATTCTCCCGTGTCAAAGACGGGCATTTAACCTGTGGGAGTTCGACGCGGCCCAACACCAGACACTGCAAGAGCTCTTCGACACGATGCACAAAGACGTCTAGAAGGTGTTGTTCAAGGCCAGCAAAGTTCTTCCTCCCACCACCGAGGGCTGCGGACTCAGCGCCAAGCGTCACGCTAATTCGGTAAGCATCCTACATTTTGCAAGATGTGCCTTTCCTCAGTGTATTCGTGGGAGGAACTTAAGCCACCGTACTAATTTATTAGGATTATGTGGCGACGGAGGAGCGGATCGACTGTCCGGCTCTGTTGCCTGAAGATCCAGCACCCGCTCTCCTGACAGAGATGCTGGTTCCGGCGCCCTATGAGGTGCCGGAGAAGAAGGCCAAGAAGAAGGACACAGGGACCAGGAAAAGTCTCTGATGCAAGGTGGTGTCGGACTCATCGTCCGAAGACACAGAGGCGCACTCCTCCAACGACAATGAGGAGGAGGAAGAGGAAAACCCTCTCCCACAAACTGAGGGGGAGAAGAAAAGGAAGGCCGCCCCTTCCGGGGAGGCCGAAGGGTCCAAGAAGGGAAGGACCCTCCCTCCGGACCACTCCACAACCGCCGCCTATAGCGAGGAGGAGTGGCTATCCAGGGACAAGCCCCTGGCGAAGTCGTAAGTATCCGGATGCCATAATACTTCTTGCATGTTTTAGCTTTATGGCTTCTTATTATGTCAAGATATGCTTGTGCAGTCCGTCCAAAGCCCACATCAACTTATCCTCCTCGGATGGGTCCTTGAGCTCGTCGGAGATGAACATCTATTCGCTCTCGACGGCCTCCACTCCCGGCCCGCGGACGACACCGAAGTGTTGTCTCAGAGGATACCGGGCCAGGGAGAGATGGATCTGGAGGCGCCTCAGGGCAAAACCCTCGATGTCGGGCTCATGGGGGGGAAGATCCCCATGGATTCTGTTGAGGGGGATCGCAGCAGGCTTGGCCCCCAGCCGGATACTGCGTCGGAACCTCCAGTTGTTCCGGATTCAGGCAGGCAGCCCCCCGCCAAGGGGGGCGAGCTGCCTGTGTCGATGACCTCTGTTCATCTAGAGGCATCGGATAACTTGGTGGAAGCGCTTCAGAGCGCTTCCCTTGATGAAGGACATCGTACTCTTATGATTACGGTGATTGCGAAGGTTCAGTCTGCCAAAAGCGGATTGACCAAAGCCCGCACCAGCCTCCTAACAGGCTTTGAGGTAAGTAATTTAAATTATGAGAAAGTATCACAGTATAGACAGTAGCCCCTGATGCTCCGTTTGGTGTAGAAAAGCCGAGTAGAGGATCAAATATTACTCCCAGGAGTCTAATCATATTATGTCTATGTGAATAAGCAGGCATCGCTACTGGCCGCCACCACTGCCACTACAGAGGTTTCCGGACTGAGGCAGAACCTGGGGCAGGCCAAAGAAGAGCTCAGCCTCGTGAAGAGGCAGCTCGAGGAGAACAAAGGTAAGTAATACCCCGTCTGAATGTTATATAAAGGAAAAAAAATCGTTGATGCTAATAGAAGCACGATGAATTTTACTAGGGGCCACGACCGAAGTGGCGACCCTTAAGAAGGCGCTGTCCGAGGCCGAAAACAAAGCGGCCAAGGAGCGCATCGAGCGCGAAAAACAAGAGGCTCGGGTTGATGAGGTCCAGCAAGAGCTCCAGGATTTCGTCAAAAAAATCGAGTCCTTGGAGCGTGACTCCAAGACGCAAGAGTCGGAGCTTGCGGCCCGTCAGAGCGCACAAGATGCCAAGATAGAAGCCCAGAAGGCCCTCCAAGAAATTGAGGCGGCCAAGAAGATAGCTATGGGTAAGGCTTTCATTATGCAAAGCAAGCATGTGGAGGAGACTTTCCTTTTACTTACCCAAATTCAGAGCTCTCCAGGAGCATTCACAGATCTGCCGCGCATCATCTCTGATGCCGCAGAGTTCTACCGGGCTAAGGAGGGGAGCTCGACAGATAAGCTGTTTTGGTCCCAGTATATTGGGGCCGAGCATCCGATGCCCTTGAGCGACCAGCTGAAGCAACTGGTCGAACTTCACAAAGAGGCCGAACTGGCCATGAAGGACTTCATAGTACGGTTGTGTCCTGGTGAGCCCCTGCCCAGCAGCTACTTCGGACTTGTCAAGCGGATGGTGAATGCCTGTCCGCGGTTGGAAGTCATTAAGCGGTCCGTCTGCATTGAGGGTGCACCCAGGGCCTTGGCCCGTGCGAAAGTGCACTAGGGGAAGATGGACGCCGAGAAGCTGGTGACAGAGGGGCCGCCGAAGGGCAAGGAGCATCGCCACCCCGAATAGTACTATGACAATGCCATTAAGGGTGCCCGCCTTGTGGCGGATGAATGTACTATGGATGTGATGTTTGAATGAATGTACTCATGTCATCCTGTATTATGAAAACCAGTTCATGTGCTCTATATAGCGCTTGTTAATTTAAAATATTGCCTTCTGTGCGGCCGTTTACAAAATCTTGAGAGTTGGCCAGTCGTCGGCTTCTGCCCCCATGTCACTAGTACTGGGGTGTTCAGGATAAATATAAACACTCTTTATCCAAATTTTTGGTCCTTTTAAGGAGGTGTTTAGTGCCACGAATGAGGCAATCGGACTATATGGCTTTATTGCTCTCACTTAGCCATAGAAGTCTACAATTTTAAATTCTGGCGAAGCCCCTAGTATCCGGAAAGCCGGACTCGGGGCGCTATACAAGCCTAAATCGGACGAGGCCGATTCCTCGCCTGAAGCGGAAAAAATCTTTAAGGATTTGAGACCTCTCGAACAGCGACCAGCTCTCGCCTTATCATGACAGTCAGTTTTTGGCTTTCTCTACCGAGGTGCTCGTCCGGAAGAACCGGGACACAATCACAGTAGTTCTCCCTGCGCTACCTTAGCCGATATAGCGGAACGTAAGGTACCGCAACATAGGAGCCGGGCAAACCCAACTATTGACCCAAGACATGATTCGGAACTGATGCATATAGTGCTATAAGTTCGGGGTGCCGCACTGTCAAAAGTGTTCAGACTTTTCTTGCCAGGTTATGGGGTACTGAAGCCCCTGGAAAACTGGTCGTGCCAAAATGCACGGGTATAATAAATAAGCAGTAAAGGAAAGGGGTAAATAAACGTAATAGCAAGCTAACGTTGTATACTATTTTCCCTTGTTATTCAAATGATAGGTCAAAGCGTACATATACAAGTAGTGCGATAAGCAAAATAGGACTGTTTGACACATCCTGACCAGGAGCGGGAGGTATGCGGGTATGTAAAACAGGTATAATGATCGTTATCAGAGACCACCTGAGGATTCCCTTGTACGCCAAAGCTTCTTGTCCTCCTGGTGTGTCCGTCCCGCCATGTGTCCGATAGCCGGTCTTTCGGAAGAGCCTCTTGAAGATAGGGACCTGAAAAAAAGGGGTGCAAAGATGTGTGGGTCCCGGGGCGGTCGAACCGCATTGTGGACCGTGTCATGGCCGTGCCTCCGCCTATGCCCAGGGTATTTTAGGTGAGTAGTTGTGTACGCGTGGCCCAAATTTTGCCGCTTGACTAGGACTAGGGCGGAGGCCGGATTGCTAGTTGAGCTCTAGACGTGCCGGATGATCCTGTTGTGGAGTAATCCGGACTCGCTTGACGGTATCCGGGTTCTTTATCGCCGAATTGGTTGTTTGCCTAAGAAGGCTGTTTTGCACTTCCGCCGCGATGGCCGCAGTGTGCTCCTCCGTGCGGAGTGAGCGCTCTGTGTTTCCATTAACTGTAATAACCCCGCGAGGTCCTGGCATTTTGAGCTTGAGGTATGCATAATGCGGCACCACATTGAATTTGGCGAATGCGGTTCGTCCGAGCAGTGCATGATAGCCACTGCGGAAGGGGACGATGTCGAAGATTAACTCGTCACTTCGGAAATTGTCCGGAGATCCGAAGACCACTTCTAGTGTGATTGAGCCCATAAAACAGACCTCCACACCGGGTATGACACCCTTGAAGGTGGTTTTTGTGGGCTTGATCCTTGAGGGGTCGATGCCCATTTTGCACACTGTATCCTGATAGAGCAGGTTCAGGCTGCTGCCATCGTCCATGAGGACTCGTGTGAGATGGAATCTGTCGATGATGGGGTCAAGGACCAATGCGGCCAAACCACCATGACGGATACTGGTAGGATGGTCCCTGCGATCGAAGGTGATCAGACAAGAGGACCATGGGTTGAACTTTGGGGCGACTGGCTCCATCGCATAGACATCCCTTAGTGCACGCTTCCGTTCCCGCTTGGGAATATGGGTTGCATATATCATATTTACTGTTTTCACCTGGGGAGGGAATTTCTTCTGTCCTCCTGTGTTCGGCGGCCGGGGCTCCTCGTCGTCATCGCTATGCAGCCCCTTTTCCTTGTTCTCGACATTCAACTTCCGGCCTATTTAAACACCCAACATTCCCTGTTGGTGTGGTTGGCTGGTTTATCGGGGGTGCCGTGAATTTGACATGAGCGACCGAGTATGCGGTCCAAACTAGACGAGCCCGGACTGTTTCTTTTGAATGGCTTTTTCCCCTGTCCGGATTTAAAGCCTCTGAATCCGGCATTGACTGCCGTGTCTTCGGCATTGTCGCCATTATTGTGATGCTTGTGTCTATTTCGTCGTGGCTTTCCGTTGCTATCCCTAGCGTCTGAATCGCCTGAGTTTTTGGGTGTGATGTTGCTACGAGCCAGCCAGCTGTCCTCGCCCGCGCAAAAGCGGGTCATGAGGGTCATGAGGGCTGCCATGGACTTTGGCTTTTCTTGGTCGAGGTGTCGGGCGAGCCATTCATCACGGATGTTATGCTTGAAGGCTACTAAGGCTTTGGCATCCGGACAGTCGACAATTTGGTTCTTTTTAGTTAGGAAACGAGTCCAGAATTTCCTGGCTGACTCTCCGGGCTGTTGGGTTATGTGGCTTAAGTCATCAGCATCCGGTGGTTGCACATAAGTGCCCTGGAAGTTGTCGAGGAATGCGTCTTCCAAGTCCTCCCAACTGCCAATGGAGCTTGCCGGTAGGCTATTTAGCCAATGTGGAGCCGGTCCTTTGAGCTTAAGTGGTAGGTACTTTATGGCATGTAAGTCATCACCGCGGGCCATGTGAATGTGGAGGAGAAAATCTTCGATCCATACCGCGGGGTCTGTTGTGCCATCATATGATTCAATGTTTACGGGTTTAAACCCTTCTGGGAATTCGTGATCCATGACTTCATCGGTGAAGCATAGGGGGTGTGCGGCGCCTCTATGCCGGGCTACATCCCGACGTAGTTTAAATGAGTCTAGTCTATTGTATTCAGCCCGACCGGACTTTGGTTTATTGTATCCGGTGTGACGGTCATCGTCATGTCTTGTGGCACACCCCCGTGATCTGTAGATCGATCTTGACTGTCCTACTTTGTTTTCCAATACATCTCGCAGGTCCTTCGTGTAGCCCGGGGCCTTAGTATTATCATTTGATTGGCGACGGGGTGTGGTCTGGACTTCGGGCTGGTACGCCACTTTGTCGCGGCCACGGGGTGGCCGGTTAGCCGCATCATGCACTGGTAGCGTGGGCTTTAAAGCCTCCTCCACAAGTTGAGGTAGCAAAATGCGCTTTGAGTAGCTTTTTCTAGGGCGCTTGAGTCCGTATTCCTCGGCAGCCAGGACCTCGGTCCATGTGTCACTTAGCAGATCTTGATCAGCTTGAAGCTGTTGCTGCTTTTTCTTCAGGCTTTTTGCAGTGGCTATAAGCCGGTGTTTGAAGCGCTCCTGCTCGACGGGATCCTCAGGCATGATGAATTCTTCGTCGCCAAGGCTCACTTTGTCTTCGGAGAGAGGCATGTAATTATCGTCCTCTGATTCTCCATCTGTCGCCTGTTCCTTAGGGCTAGCTTGCCCATCCTCTTGCTTGGCCTGCTCGAAGCCTGGCTGGGCAGGATTGTTTTCGTCTTCGGCACCATCCGGATTGTTATCTCTTGTGCAGGTATCGCTATTTTTGCTGTGGCGGGGCTTGGAGCGGCGCCTATGACGCCGGTGCTTAGATTGATTCTCCAAGGGGTTATTGTCCGTTGCCTCATTGCCATTGCTTTCTTTGGGGGTGTCCACCATGTATATATATATATATATATCGTATGATGAAGTGGCTGTCCAGCGCCCTGTAGGCGGTGGTTCCTATTCTTCTCCTGCATCGTCGTCCATACCATCGATGCCTTCGGAGTTGAAGTCAAGCACGTCAGTTAAGTCATCGACAGTGGCTCTTAAGTGGGTGGTGGGCGGGAAACGAATTTCTTCGTTGTCCGCTTCCCACTCGAGCCGGACATAGTTCGGCCAAGAATCTCTCGACAAGGAAAGAGACCTTAATGAGTTCAGCACGTCACCCAAGGGCGAGTGCTGAAAAATATCCGCGGCGGTGAACTCCATGACCAGTGCCCAATCAGATTCGATAGGCACGGACGCACGCGGTTCAGATCCTGTAGCCAGAGACGAGTCCGAGGGTCCGATGACTCCACCCTCATAGGAGGTGGGATCAGTGTTCGACTTCGATGCCGATGAGTGTTCGGCATTGCGGCCTCTGTGGCGGGGTCCATCCACCCGTCCTCGGAAGGCACGATCTGCTCCGGATTGATTCCCGCCGCCGCCGCAGGCGCAATCTCCCGAATACTGTCCGATGGCAGATCAAAGTCATGCCCGTCGTGACTGTTCGGCACACCTGACATGGGCTCGAATCCGTCAAAGATCAAGTCTCCGCGGATGTCGGCAGTATAGTTTAAGCTTCCAAACCTGACCTGATGGCTGGGGGCGTAGCTATCGATCTGCTCCAGATGGCCAAGCAAGTTGGCCCGCAGTATGAAGCCGCCGAATACGAAGATCTGTCCGGGAAGGAAAACCTCCCCCCTAGACTGCGGCGTTGAAGATGATTGAGGGTCCATCAAGCCTTATCGCGACGACACATTGGAACTCTCAATGAAAGCACCAATGTTGGTGTCAAAACCGGCGGATCTCGGGTAGGGGGTCCCGAACTGTGCGTCTAAGGCTAATGGTAACAGGAGGCAGGGGACACGATGTTTTACCCAGGTTCGGGCCCTCTCGATGGAGGTAATACCCTACTTCCTGCTTGATTGATCTTGATGATATGAGTATTACAAGAGTTGATCTACCACGAGATCGTAGAGGCTAAACCCTAGAAGCTAGCCTATGATTATGATTGTTCTTGTCCTACAGACTAAACCCTCCGGTTTATATAGACACCGGAGGGGGCTAGGGTTACACAGAGTCAGTTACAGAGAAGGAGATCAACATATCCGAATTGCCAAGCTTGCCTTCCACACAAAGGAGAATCCCATCCGGACACGAGACGAAGTCTTCAACCTTGTATCTTCATAGTCCAACAGTCCAGCATAAGCGTATAGTCCAGCTGTCCGAGGACCCCTTAATCCAGGACTCCCTCACATAGGAAGTGGGTTAGACTTACATGTGTTAGTAATATGCTTCATGATGCTCTCTTCATGTCTCAATTCTTATCTTTTATGTGAGCCTCATTGAAATCTTCATGCCTAGCTAAAAAGGCATTAAAGAAAAGCGCTTGTTGGGACAACCCAATATTTACCCTTACTGTTTTTGTGTGTTCACATGATTATGCTACTATAGTAATCATGTTTTATAGCTTTTGTTTCAATAAAGTGCCAAGTAAGACCTTTAGGATAGCTTACGGTGATAGTTGTGTTGATCCTGCTGAAAATCAGAAACTTTTGCACCCAGTAAATTAGTTTTGTAATTCACAGAAACGTGATTTTGATCTGATTCTTTTTTATATGGATTGGTACAAAAATTTCTCAGGTTTTCCTAATTTGGTAGGATTTTTGGAGTTACAGAAGTATTCAAGAGTTATAGATTACTACAGACTATTCTGTTTTTGACAAATTCTGTTTTCTATGTGTTGTTTGCTTATTTTGATGAATCTATGAGTAGTATCGGAGGGTATGAACCATAGAGAAGTTGGAATACAGTAGATATTACACCAATATGAATTTAGAATGAGTTCACAACAATACCTAAGTGGTGGTTTTGTTTTCTTATACTAACGGAGCTTACGAGTTTTCTGTTGAGTTTTGTGTTGTGAAGTTTTCAAGTTTTGGGTAAAGATTCGATGGACTATGGAATAAGGAGTGGCAAGAGCCTAAGCTTGGGGATGCCCAAGGCACCCCAAGGTAATATTCAAGGACAACCAAGAGCCTAAGCTTGGGGATGCCCCAGATGGCATCCCTTCTTTCGTCTTCGTCTATCGGTAACTTTACTTGGATCTATATTTTTATTCGCCACATGAGATGTGTTTTGCTTGGAGCGTCTTGTATGATATGAGTCTTTCCTTTTTAGTTTACCACAATCATCCTTGCTGTACACACCTTTTTGGAGAGACACACATGATTCGAAATTTATTAGAATACTCTATGTGCTTCACTTATATCTTTTGAGCTAGACAATCTTGCTCTAGTGCTTCACTTATATCTTTTTAGAGCACGGCGGTGGTTTTATTTTGTAGAAATTATTGATCTCTCATGCTTCACTTATATTATTTTGAGAGTCTTTTAGAACAGCATGGTATTTGCTATGTTTATAAAATTGGTCCTAGAATGATGGGCATCCAAGTTGGGTATAATAAAAACTATCATAGAGAGTGCATTGGATGCCATGATCAATTTGACACTTGATAATTGTTTTGAGATATAGAGGTGGTAATGTTAGAGTCATGCTAGTTGGGTAATTATGAAATTGAGAAATACTTGTGTTGAAGTTGGCAAGTCCCGTAGCATGCACGTATGGTAAAAGTTGTGTAACAAATTTGTAGCATGGAGTGCCCTTTTGATTGCCTTCCTTATGAGTGGAGGTCGGGATCGCGCGATGGTTAACTCCTACCAACCCTTCCCCTAGGAGCATGCGTAGTAGTACTTTGCTTCGAGGGCTAATAAACTTTTGCAATAAATATATGAGTTCTTTATGACTAATGTGAGTCCATGGATTATACGCACTCTTACCCTTCCATCATTGCTAGCCTCTACGGTACCGTGCATTGCCCTTTCTCACCTTGAGAGTTGGTGCAAACTTCGCCGGTGCATCCGAACCCCGTGATATGATACGCTCTATCACACATAAACCTCCTTATATCTTCCTCAAAACAGCCACCATACCTACCTATTTTGGCATTTCCATAGCCATTCCGAGATATATTGCCATGCAACTTTCCACCGTTCCATTTATTATGACACGTTTCATCATTGTCATATTGCTTTTGCATTATCATGTAGTTGACATAGTATTTGTGGCAAAGCCACCTTCATAATTTTTCATACATGTCGCTCTTGATTCATTTCATATCCCGGTACACCGCCGAAGGCATTCATATAGAGTCATATTTTGTTCTAGTATCAAGTTGTAATGAGTTGTAACTAAATAGAAGTGTGATGATCATCATTATTAGAGCATTATCCCTTGAAAAGAAAGGACAAAAAAAGAGAAAGGCCAAATAAAAAAAAGAGAAAGGCCAAATAAAAAAAAGGAAGGCCCAAAAAAAGGGAGAAAATAAAAAACGGGGGACAATGTTACTATCTTTTTCCACATTTGTGCTTCAAAGTAGCACCATGATCTTCATGATAGAGAGTCTCCTATGTTGTCACTTTCATATACTAGTGGGAATTTTTCATTATAGAACTTGGCTTGTATATTCCAACAATGGGCTTCCTCAAAATGCCCTAGGTCTTCATGAGCAAGCAAGTTGGATGCACACCAACTTAGTTTCTTTTGTTGAGCTTTCATACATTTATAGCTCTAGTGCATCCGTTGCATGGCAATCCCTACTCCTCATGTTGACATCAATTGATGGGCATCTCCATAGCCCGTTGATTAGCCTTGTCAACGTGAGACTTTCTCCTTTTTTGTCTTCTCCACACAACCTCCATCATCATATTCTATTCCACCCATAGTGCTATATCCATGGCTTACGCTCATGTATTGTGCGAGAGTTAAAAAAGCCGAAGCGCGTTAAAAAGTATGAACCAATTGCTTGGCTAAAACCGGGGTTGTGCATGATGGGAGTATTTTGTGTGACGAAAATCAAACATAGCCTAACTATATGATTTTGTAGGGATAATCTTTCTTTGTCTATGTTATTTTGATAAGACATGATTATTTGTTAGTATGCTTGAAGTATTATTACTCTTATGTCAATATGAACTTTCATCTTGAATCATTTGGATTTGAACATTCATGCCACAATAAATAAAATTACATTGAGAAATATGCTAGGTAGCATTCCACATCAAAAATTCTGTTTTTATCATTTACCTACTCGAGGACGAGCAGGAATTAAGCTTGGGGATGCTTGATACATCTCCAACGTATCTATAATTTTTGATTGTTCCATGCTATTATATTACTTGTTTTGGATGTTTAATGGGCTTTACTATACACTTTTATATTATTTTTGGGACTAACCTATTAACCGGAGGCCCAGCCCAAATTGCTGTTTTTTGCCTATTTCAGTGTTTCACAGAAAAGGAATATCAAACGGAGTCCAAACGGAATGAAACCTTCGGGAGAGTTATTTTTGGAACGGAAGCAATCGAGGAGACTTGGAGTAGATGTCAGGGAAGCAACAAGGAAGCCATGAGGCAGGGAGGCGCGCCCTACCCCCTAGGCACGCCCCCACCCTCGTGGGCCCCTCGTGGCTCCCCTGACCGACTTCTTTCGCCTATATATATCCATATACCCTAAAAACATCGAGGAGCATAATAGATCGGGAGTTCCGCTGCCGCAAGCCTCTGTAGCCACCAAAAACCAATTGGGGCCCTGTTCTCGCACCCTGCCGGAGGGGGGATCCCTTGCTGGTGGCCATCTTCATCATCTCGGCGCTCTCCATGACAAGGAGGGAGTAGTTCACCCTTAGGGCTGAGGGTATGTACCAGTATCTATGAGTTTGATCTCTCTCTCTTGTGTTCTTGAGGTGATACGATCTTGATGTATCGCGAGCTTTGCTGTTATAGTTGGATCCTATGATGTTTCTCCCCCTCTACTCTCTTGTGATGAATTGAGTTTTCCCCTTGAAGTTGTCTTGTCGGATTGAGTCTTTAAGGATTTGAGAACACTTGATGTATGTCTTGCCGTGCTTATCTGTGGTGACAATGGGATATTCACGTGATCTACTTGATGTATGTTTTGGTGATCAACTTGCGGGTTCAATGAACTTATGCATAGGGGTTGGCACACGTTTTCGTCTTGACTCTCTGGTAGAAACTTTGGGGCACTCTTTGAAGTACTTTGTGTTGGTTGAATAGATGAATCTGAGATTGTGTGATGCATATCGTATAAGCATACCCACGGATACTTGAGGTGACATTGGAGTATCTAGGTGACATTAGGGTTTTGGTTGATTTGTGCCTTAAGGTGTTATTCTAGTACGAACTCTACGATAGATCAAACGGAAAGAATAGCTTCATGTTATTTTACTATGGAATCTTTAATAGATCGATCAGAAAGGATAACTTTGAGGTGGTTTCGTACCCTACAATAATCTCTTCATTTGTTCTCTGCAATTACTGACTTTGGAGTGACTCTTTGTTGCATGTTGAGGGATAGTTATATGATCTGGTTATGTTATTATTGTTGAGAGAACTTGCACTAGTGAAAGTTTGAACCTTAGGCTTCATTTCCTAGCATTGCAATACCGTTTACGCTCACTTTTATCATTAGTTACCTTGCTGTTTTTCAGATTACAAAAACCTACATCTACCATCCATATTGCACTTGTATCACCATCTCTTCGCCGAACTAGTGCACCTATACAATTTACCATTGTATTGGGTGTGTTGGGGACACAAGAGACTCTTTGTTATTTGGTTGCAGGGTTGTTTGAGAGAGACCATCTTCATCCTACGCCTCCCACGGATTGATAAACCTTAGGTCATCCACTTGAGGGAAATTTTCTACTGTCCTAACAAACCTCTGCACTTGGAGGCCCAACAACGTCTACAAGAAGAAGGTTGTGTAGTAGACATCACACGCCATGGAGACCATGGACCAGAGGGGAAACCCTTCTCCCATCTAGGGAGAAGGTCAAGGAAGAAGAAGAAGAAGGGGGTTCTCTCTCCCTCTCTCCCGGTGGTGCCGGAATGCCGCCGGGGCCATCATCGTCACTGCAATCTACACCAACACCTCCGTCATATTCACCAACATCGTCATCACCTTCCCCCATCTATATTCAGCGGTACACTCTCCCGCAACCTGCTGTACCCTCTACTTGAACATGGTGCTCTATGCTTCATATTATTATCCAATGATGTGTTGCCATCCTATGATGTCTGAGTAGATTTTCATTGTCCTATCGGTAATTGGTGAATTGCTATGATTGGTTTAATTTTCTTGTGGTTATGTTGCTGTCCTTTGGTTCCCATCATATGAGCGCGCACGTGGATCACACATAGGGTTAGTTGTATGTTGATAGGACTATGTATTGGAGGGCAAGAGTGATAGAAGCTTCAACCTAGCATAGAAATTGATGCATACGGGATTGAAGGGGGACCAATATATCTTAATGCTATGGTTGGGTTTTACCTTAATGAACGTTAGTAGTTGCTGGATGCTTGCTAATAGTTCCAATCATAAGTGCATAGAATTCCAAGTCAGGGATGACATGCTAGCAGTGGCCTCTCCAACATAAAACTTGCTATCGGTCTAGTAAAGTAGTCAATTGCTTAGGGACAATTTCACAACTCCTACCACCACTTTTCCACACTCGCTATACTAACTTTATTGCTTATTTATCTAAATAGCCCCTAGTTTATATTTACGTGCTCTTTATATTCTTGCAAACCAATCCAGCAACACCTGCAAAGTACTTCTAGTTTCATACTTGTTCTAGATAAAGCGAACGTCAAGCGTGCGTAGAGTTGTATCGGTGGTCGATAGAACTTGAGGGAATATTTGTTCTACCTTTAGCTCCTCTTTGGGTTCGACACTCTTACTTATCAAAAGAGGCTACAATAGATGCCCTATACTTGTGGGTTATCAAGACCTTTTTCTGGCGCCGTTGCCGGGGAGTCATAGCGGGGGGTGAATATTCTCGTGTGTGCTTGTTTGCTTTATCACTAAGTAATTTTTATTTGCTGTTCTTAGTTGTTTTCTATCTTTAGTTATGGGTAGGAAACGCAAAATACCAAAAAAAATTAGTTGTACCTACTACACCAATGGTTGAAGAACCACTCAAAATCTATCACACCACTGGAGCTTTTTACTTGGATCATCTTCGATCCCTATGTGCTCATGCTGAAACCCCAACTAGCTTAGTTGAGGGCAAATCTTTAGATGAACATGCTTGTTATGTGCGACACCGCATATCAGAAAAAGGGAAACTTTTACTACATCAAATTCATGTTTGCAATGCTACGCTTGGAATTTATGTGAAATATATGATTTTACTTGTTGTTCTGAAGACCCTAAGAAAAACCTTCCCTACCAATGTGAGTTTAGTGATAATGGTATCGTATCTTCGTATGCTAAGGGTGTTTATAATTACTATGATGTTCAACAAATTGAAGA
This sequence comes from Triticum dicoccoides, assembly GCF_002162155.2. NCBI lineage: Eukaryota > Viridiplantae > Streptophyta > Magnoliopsida > Poales > Poaceae > Triticum > Triticum dicoccoides. The sequence goes on along the minus strand of NC_041389.1, from coordinate 374,295,651 downwards.
ATTTGTTGCTTTTAAGGGTGCTTATGAAATTGCTTCTTTGATTGGAAAGTATGATGCTACTCTTTACAAATCTGAATTTTTTGCCATACTCAAATATTGTTATGATAATTATGCTTCTAATACTTATATTAAACCATATATTGAGGACTCCTCCGCTGTCCAAGAAGAGATTAATATTTTGCAGGAGTCTATAGAAGAAGAAAGTGATGAAACTGTGAGCTCATTGGATGAAAAATATGATGAGGAGAGTGAAGAACAAAAGGAGGAAGAGCGTATTAGCTACCCATGCCCACCTTCTAGTGAGAGTAACTCTTCAACTCATACATTGTTTAATTTCCCTTCATGCTTACCGAAGGATGATTGCTATAATGATTGTGATTATCCCGTTGATTCTTTTGAAATATCCCTTTTAGATGAACTTGATGCTTGCTATGCTTGTGGCCAAGATGACAATATGAATTATGCTGATGAAGATGAACTTGATATAGTTCCTTATGTTAAACATGAAATTGTTGCTATTGCACCCACGCATGATAGTCCTATCATCTTTTTGAATTCCCCCTACTACACTATATCGGAGAAGTTTGCCCTTATTAAGGATTATATTGATGGGTTGCGTTTTACTACTACACATGATGTTTTTGATAGATATAATATGCATGTTCTTGCTGCTCCTACTTGCAATTATTATGAGAGAGGAACTATATCTCCACCTCTCTATGTTTCCAATATGATAAAATTGCAAGAAACTGTTTATATATGCATTGGCCTTTACTTTGTGTGCATAAATTGTCCTTTTATGACATGCTGATGCATAGGAAGAGAGTTAGACTTCGTTGTTGCATGATATATGTTACTTTGTGCTCACTACTAAATTAAAAATCATTGTTAATTAAAATTGGCTTTGATATACCTTGGGATCCAGGTGGATCCATTACTTGAGCACTATATGCCTAGCTTAATGGCTTTAAAGAAAGCGCTGCCAGGGAGACAACCTGGAAGTTTTAGAGAGTCATTTATTTCTGTTGAGTGCTTTTATATAGTCTAAAAACAAAAATAAATAAAAATAAATAGGGGAACCCAAAACTTTTCAAAAAGGAAAGTGAAAGTGAGAAAGACAAGCATTGTTGAAGTGGGGGAGCTCCTTGAACTTTGTTCATGCTCACAAAAACTTTGTGAATCTTAATTACAGAAACTTTTCATCAAAAATAATTATTCCCTTGTACAATTCCATTATATAATAAAAATAATGTGCCAAGGTTTGCCTTTAGGATGTTTACAATGCTTGTTTGTTTGTGCGGTGCAGGACAGAAACTTTGGCTGTAATGCGCGATTTTACATTTTTTACTGGAACGTCAAACGGTTCTGAAACTTTTTTCACTGTATTTCTATACAATGTTTTTTATTTTTCCTAATTTTTTCAGAACTTTTGGAGTACCAGAAGTATGGTTAATGTTCAGATTACTACAGACTGCCCTGTTTAAGACATATTCTATTTTTGATGCATAGTTTGCTTGTTTTGATGAAACTATCAATTTCTATCAGTGGATTAAGCCATGGAAAAGTTATATTACAGTAGCTACAATGCAAAAACAAAATATGAATTGGTTTTCAACAGTACTTAGAGTAGTGATTTGCTTTATTATACTAACGGATCTTACCGAGCTTTCTGTTGAGTTTTGTGTGGATGAAGTGTTCGAAGATCGAGGAGGTCTCGATGTGAGAAGAAGAAGAAGAAGCAAGAGATAAAGATTGGGGATGCCCAAGGCACCCAAAGTAAATATTCAAGGAGACTCAAACGTCTAAGCTTGGGGATGCCCCGGAAGGCATCCCGTCTTTCTTCAACAAGTATCAGTATGTTTTCGGATTCGTTTCATTCATGTGATATGTGCAAATCTTGGAGCGTCTTTTGCATTTAGTTTTCACTTTTCTTTTATGTACCATGCTGGTATGAGATAGTCCGTGGTTGATTTATAGAATGCTCATTGCACTTCACTTAAATCTTTTGAGTATGGCTTTATAGAATGCTTCATGTGCTTCACTTATATAATTTGAAGTTTGGATTGCCTGTTTCTCTTCACATAGAAAACCACCATTTGTAGAATGCTCTTCTGCTTCACTTATATTTGTTAGAGCGTGGGCATATATTTTGTAGAAAGAATTAAACTCTCTTGCTTCACTTATATCTATTTAGAGAGATGACAGGAATTGGTCATTCACATGCTTAGTCATAAAATCCTACATAAGACTTGTAGATCACTGAATATGATATGTTTGATTCCTTGCAATAGTTTTGTGATATAGAGATGATAAATGTGGGAGGTTCTAGTAAATGGTTGTGTTTAGTAAGAATATTGGTGTTAAGTTTGTGATTCCCGAAGCATGCAATGGTCTCCTAACTATGTAACCAAATTGGCGTGCATTGTATTTTGATTGTTTATCTTTGCGTGAAGGTCGGGGGCGCGCGATGGTTAACTCCTACCAACCTCCCCCCTAGGAGCATGCGTAGTAGTACTTTGCTTCGAGGGCTAATAAACTTTTGCAATAAGTATATGAGTTCTTTATGACTAATGTGAGTCCATGGATTATACACACTCTTACCTTTCCGCAATTTGCTAGCCTCTACGGTACCGTGCAAACTTCGTAGGTGCATCCAAACCCCGTGATACGATACGCTCTATCACACATAAGCCTCCTTATATCTTCCTCAAAACAGCCACCATACCTACCTATTATGGCATTTCCATAGCCATTCCGAGATATATTGCCATGCAACTTTCATCATCATCATATACATTACTTGAGCATTCATTGTCATATTGCTTTGCATGATCGTAAGATAGCTAGCATGATTTTTTCATGGCTTGTCTGTTTTTTGATATCTTTGCTATGCTAGATCATTGCACATCCCGGTACACTGCTGGAGGCATTCATATAGAGTCATATTTTTGTTCTAGTATCGAGTTGTAATATTGAGTTGTAAGTCAATATAAGTGTGATGATCATCATTATTAGAGCATTGCCCCAGTGAGGAAAGGATGATGGAAGAAATGATTCCCTCACAAGTTGGGATGAGTCTCCGGACTTTATGAAAAATAAAAGAGGCCAAATAAGCCCCCCAAAAAAGAGGCCAAAGAAGCCCACCAAAAAAAGAAAAAAGAAAATAAAAAATGAGAGAAAAAGAGATAAGGGGCAATGTTACTATCCTTTTACCACACTTGTGCTTCAAAATAGCACTATGTTCTTCATATAGAGAATCTCTTGAGTTATCACTTTCATATACTAGTAGGAATTTTCATTATAGAACTTGGCTTGTATATTCCGATGATGGGCTTCCTCAAATGCCCGAGGTCTTCATGAGCAAGCAAGGTGGATGCACACCCACTTAGTTTCAGTTTGAGCTTTCATACACTTATACCTCCAGTGCATCGGTTGCATGGCAATCCCTACTCCTCGCATTGACATCTATTGATGGGCATCTCCATAGCCCATTGATTAGCCGCGTCGATGTGAGACTTTCTCCCTTTTGTCTTCTCCACACAACCTCCACCATCATACTCTATTCCACCTGTAGTGCTATATCCATGGCTTGCGCTCATGTATTGCGTGAGGGTTGTAAAAGCTGAAACGTGTTAAAAAGTATGAACCAATTTCTTGGCTGACACTGGGATGGGAATGAAGGGTACCTTGTGTTAAGAAAAGGGAGCATAAAAGACTATATGATTTTGTAGGGATAACATTCTTTAGCATCGACATTTTGAAAGACATGATTGTTTGTTGGGATGCCCAAGTATTAAATTCTTTTATGTCAAATGATAGACTATTGCTTTGAATCACTCGTATCTTAATATTCATGCCATGATTAGATTACATGATCAAGATTATGCTAGGTAGCATTCCACATCAAAAAAATATCTTTTTTATCATTTACCTACTCGAGGACGAGCAGGAATTAAGCTTGGGGATGCTGATACGTCTCCGTCGTATCTATAATTTTTGATTGTTCCATGCCAATATTCTACAACTCTTACATACTTTTGGCAACTTTTTATACTATTTTTGGGACTAACATATTTATCTAGTGCCTAGTGCCAGTTCCTGTTTGTTGCATGTTTTTTTGTTTCGCAGAAACCCCATATCAAACGGAGTCCAAACGGGATAAAAACAGGTGGAGATTATTTTTGGAATATTTATGAATTTTGGGAAGTGGAATCAACACGAGAGCATGCTCGAGGGGCCCATGAGGCAGGGGGCGTGCCCCAGGGGGGTGGGGGCGCCCCGACCCTCGTGGACACCCTGTAAGGCGGTTGTTGCCCTTCTTTCGCCGCAAGAAAGCTAATATCTGGAAAAAAATCGTGTACAAAGTTTCAATCCAATCGGAGTTATGGATCTCCGGGAATATAAGAAATGGTGAAAGGGCAGAACCAGGAGCACTGAAACAGAGAGAGACAGAGAGACAGATCCAATCTCGGAGGGGCTCTCGCCCCTCCCACGCCATGGAGACCATGGACCAGAGGGGAAACCCTTCTCCCATCTAGGGAGAAGGTCAAGGAAGAAGAAGAAGACGGGGGGCTCTCTCCCGGTGGCGCCGGAACGCCGCCGAGGCCATCAACGTCACCGCAATCTACACCAACACCTCCGTCATCTTCACCAACATCGTCATCACATTCCCCCATCTATATTCAGCGGTCCACTCTCCCACAACACTACAAAAAAAGACACATCCATGACATTTTGGGCCGAACTAATTTTTTTTCTGTCATACATATGACACTTCTATGACGATAATTGTGACAAACCCGGTATCATCATAGATGTGGTGGGCTCCTACTTCTATGACAAAAATTCATGACAGATTTTCGTCCTGGGCGGGCCGGAGACGCAGCTGCATGACATTCTTTGGGCCGTCCATGACGGAAAAACCCGTGGTAGAAGCGAGGGCGAGGAAAATTTCGGGGAGTTCCCGGTTACGGTGGGCGGTCGGGGGCCGAGCGATGCACGTTTCTCTCGTACACGTACGCGCGTGTGTGCGAGGCGCTCGCTCTAACTAAACCCGAGTGAGGCGTTGGGCTCTAACTGAACCCGAGCGATTGCACTGCAGGCTACGCGTTACTGAACCCGAGCGATCGATCGATGGCTGTTAAATGAACCCAATCGAGCAATTCCTTCACTACTGCTGCTAACTAAAGCCAATCGATGCTGCCT
>NC_041389.1:374271447-374289972 GCF_002162155.2 Triticum dicoccoides | reverse complement strand
TCCGTTTTGCGGTACGCCACACCCCTCCCGATCAACAGGACCCCCGTTTCGACCGTAGGAGGTCCGTTTCATCCGTTTTGCAGTACGCCACACCCCTCCCGATCAACAGGACCCCCGTTTCAACCGTAGGAGGTCCATTTCCTCCGTTTTGCGGTACGCCAGACCCCTCCCAATGAACAGGGTCCCGTTTCGAACATGGCCGGTCGAACACAAGGCCATTTCCTCCGTTCTGCGGTACGCGAGACCTCGTTTCCATTGCCTGTTCCATCCAAGCCCTCCCGATGAACACGACCATGCATTTCGTTTCGACCCAGCCGGTTGGCTCCCCATGAACACGACGATGACGCTGTGTCTTCGTTCCGACCCAGCCATGTACACGAGTCCTGGCCATACGTATGCGCAAGTAGGTGTTCGAGACCCCGCCCGTATGTACACATACGTGGCTGTATTTTCTTTCTTGCGCCCTGGCTGTTGTATGTACGTGTAAATGCTACGTGCGCGCCTCTACTACGACACGTGCGCGCCTCTACTACAACACGTGCGTTCCATTACTACGACACGTGCGCACCTCTACATCCACCAGTATGTACGTACACATTCGTGACCAGAATGACAACGCTACGTAAACTTCGACCAGGTGGGTCCCGTCTGTCAGGCACTTCCTTGCGTGCGAAGATGTAGCTGGTGGGTCCCAGCAGTCAGGGGGGCGAATCGTTTTTTCCGGACGCACTTCCTTGTGTGCGAAGATGTAGCTAGTGGGTCCCAGCAGTCAGGGGGAAACGTTTTTTTCGCGAAATACAGTGACCCGTTCGGTGGGTCCCAGCTGTCAGGTGGAGGAATCATTATTTTCCGCGTAATAAGGAGGCACTTCCTTGCTGCGGCCATGGACCTAGCTGACAACCTCTCCACATACAGTCCACGTCCGATGGAAGTCGTTCCTTGACCACGTTGACCACGCCGCACCGAGAGCACCATGGCAGTGGACGACAGCGAGGCCTAGGAAGGGGCGACGGGGAGCCGGGGAAGACGCGGCAGTGGAAGCCCGCGCGGAGAGGAGTATGAGGGTTCACTGGTTCGGCTGTGGTGTGAGGCTGCCATCGCTGCAGGGCCTGGCCAGCGGTGGGAATAGTAGGGGGCGGTGAGGCCTCTACGGCAGCACAACCGGCCACGGGAGGCAGGAGCATGCAGCACGACCGGCGCTGCTTTGGGCGGATGGAGCAAGAAGACCATAGGTTGAAGAAGCACTATGGCCGTTGGATGGACATCGTACGGTCACTGGAGCTAGAATCGTTCATATTGACTAAAGTTGACAAAGGCCCCCGTGCCAGTCAACTTAGTAGGCCCACAAGTCAGCCTCCCACCATGGTGGGTCCCAGCTAGCAGGGGGTATTCATTTTGTGTGCGTAATAAGGAGGCACTTCCGGTGGGTCCGAGCTGATAGCGGGGGGAACATTTTTTTGCAAAATACGGTGGCCCGTCCGGTGGGTCCTAGCAGTCAGGGGGGAAACATTTTATCGCGAAATAAGGTGGCCCGTCCGGTGGGTCCCTGCTGTCAGGTGGAGGAATAATTATTTTGCGCATAATAAGGAGGCACTTCCTTGCGGCCGCCTGGACCCAGCTGTCAGCCTCTCCATGTACAGTACTCTTCCGATGGAAGTCGGTCATTGACCATGTTGACCACGCCGCACCGAGAGCACCAGGGCGGTGGACAACGGCGAGGCCTAGGAAGGGGACGACACGGAGCCAGGGAAGACGCAACAGTGGAAGCCCGCGCGGAGAGGAGTACGAGGGTTCACTAGTTCGGCTGCGGTGTGAGGCTGCCGTCGCCGCAGAATAACAAGGGGTGTGGGTGAGTAGAGGGATGGCTTGACCAGCGGTGGGAGTAGTACAGGGCGGTGAGGCCTCCACGGCATCACAGCCGGCCACGGGAGGCAGGAGCACGTGACACGACCGGTGCTGCTTTGGCCGGCTGGAGCAAGAAGACCAGAGGTTGAAGAAGCACTACGGCCGTTAGATGGACATCGTACGATCACTGCAGATAGAATCGTTTATATTGACTAAGTGGACAAAGCCCTTGGTACGCGTCAACTTAGTAGGCCCACAGCTCAGATTTGGCAGAGAACATATAGCCCATTTGCGATTTGTAAGAATGTACAACCCATTTTTTAATTCTAATGGAATTTACTACAACCCATTTACAATTTGTTAAAAGTATAACCCAACTTCGAGCTAGGACAATGATTAATAATTTCAAACAACCGCTCAAAATAGAATTCAAAAAAAATTCCCACATTTTGATGGGATCCAAAATATTTTTATCCGAAATTTCTAGTCAGGTTAAATATAATTTGAAAATCAAGTTGTATTACGTTAAAATCCAACGAAATATTGTGCGCGCAACAAGTAATGAAATTAAAATTTTCAAATTCCAATAATAATATATTTTTTAAACTAATTACGTGTTTAGTGCATAGTTACTGCCCAGTTATTATAATTACATCCCATTTATTATTTCTTAAAGTCCATTTTCTTATTAAGCCTAATGCATACCTCCTAGGAAAGTTTGCAGCCCAGCGGGGTGGAGAATAACAAGTTGACCCGGATATTGTGTACAACTGTCGGCCCAGTTGCATTGCTGATGTTGAGAAAAAGGCCTGTGTAGTACGGTACAACCTAACATGCTTACCCAGCCCACATTTAGCGACGCCGGAAAGGCCCAAACAAAGCTTCTGTACAACTTTTTGAAGTCACTGAGCTCAATTAGTAACTTAAGAAAAAAGTTAGATTACAGTGGAACCTAATTAAAAGCTGTCACGAGCAAATAAATAATTCAACGGGTCCCACTTGTGCGTGTGCGTGTGTGTGTGTGAGAGAGAGAGAGAGACCCATCGGTCGATGCACGTAAATACATCTTTCAGCCATATGCATTGTTGATGCTCAGTAAACACTTATATAGTTGACACAATCATATAGAACATCATAGCACACTGAACTTGCATACAAAAACTTCATGCAGGCGGCACAATCAGGATGGAAGCAGTGGATCGCTACGGGAAGGGCTATGTTGAAACCAATGAAGTCGTACATAACGGTTCATCGTCTTTATCAATGATGGGGGAAATATCTTGAATGTTGTGCAAAGAAACAGACAGACAACACAATAAGTTCTGCTAGCACATTAAGTTGACGTACAACCCTTTCTAAAAAAAGTTCAGGTACAAAATTAGAACAGGTCACAATCAAATGTACTGGCATATCAGTGCTTCACACCCATAGCTCAGATTTAACTAGTATCTGACAAGATTTAGTTGTTACCTCAAATTAGAGCACATCCAGGCAGCCAGCCCTGCCTCTTCTCCCAAAGAAACAGTGGCCTCCGCCGCGCAATGGAGTAGGCCCTGTGCCATCCATCGTTTCGAGCAACACGGGGAAAGTCTGACGTTGACTCCTGTAATGGACGTCATCGACGGACCCTGGCACCAGCGGCGGCGGTAGGACTTCGATTGATGGATTGACCACTTCTTCGACATGCACAAACACTCGATACAGGTACATCCCTAACATGGTCTGTGGCGGCCTTGGTGGCGACGAATAGTACAACCCCGGCTCCTGCACTGGTATCTCAACATCAATCACCTTCGGTATGGTGGACAACTTCTTCATCCATGCCATAACCGTCAGAGCCCAGCTGTCTGGAGGAACAAACATACTTACGAGCTCACCTCCAAGGTCGTTGATAAGATTGTTCATGGACTCATGGTTCCAAGCACGTCGAGGCATGCTGTGGAAGGTAAGCTTTGTTAAAAACTCAAGCTCAGAGGGCACTGAGCCCCATCCTGGGTGCCACCGATCAAAGCTCACCAGCGCGCCATCGCAGAACAAACGCCGGGAAGATTCGAACACACGACTGCAGTCGAAAGTTGTCTGGAACCTGACGAAGAAATCAGCCGGTGGTGGACAGACTTCGACGAGCAAGTCACTTATTTGGATGCCATGCACAATGCTAAGAGCTTTGACAAGGTCGTCCGGCGAGACGGGAGGCCGGTCACCATTGATGGTTACCATCAGCACTTTGCTGACAAACTAGTCGTCAAGCGCCGCCATGCCACTGTTGAGCGACAGCACGCAGCGACCGAAGGCAGAACGGACCTCGGGATCTCTGGCTCGGAGATCCGCGTTCACCAGCGACATGATAGTGTGCTTGAGTACATGGAGTACAGGAGGGGGATTCGGGGGAACAGGAGTAGGAATCGAGATTCCAGAGGTGGGGGAGGGACGGGAGACTGGGGATGAAAAGGTAGCATGAATTTCGAGCACGCACCAATATGCTCTCGACGCGCAAGCACACGAAAACACCGGTGGCGCCCACATGTCGGCCTAAGAGTCCTTATTCTTTCTTTTTTGGAGAGCCCGACCTTTTTTTCCAGGATCTTTTGAGAGCCCGGCCTGAGAGTCATAATTGACCTGTTTGGCATTGCGTTACTACTCGGCCCATATTCAATGACACCTCACTGGCCCAAACAAGTGTACATCATCGAAAAGACACTGAGCTCAAATTATATAACTTGAAAAAAGGAGATATACTCTGAACACTGGAGAATGGTGATGCCCTCATTTAGCCCACGAGTAGTTGGAGACAATAAACAGTTCGAAACAACGATATATACAACATTCAAACACTGACTAGTGACTACTACTAACATAAACAGCAAGACATGATAGTTCATAAGAAGTCTTGCTACACCACCAAAACGCACCCATCTGCAGCGCTCAGACTCTCGTGATCCAGACAAGAATGACATTCTAAACAGAAGCAACTATTACATAGTAAGAGTGACATAGACGAGGATAACCAAATGACAAGGAATATGCATAACAAAAGAAATAACTACCCATCCAGAACCAGCAGCAAAGACAACAAAGTCATTCGAAGAGATGATCCAACACCATCATAATTTGCAGCCCCGCTTCAGTGACCAATGATCCGGAGACACCAGTACTCCACCCTTTCGATGCAACAGCCCAATTACCTATCAACCTGAAGGCTTGAACCACATCACTGACTGTAGTAATTGAGACATCTAAGGATCAAAGTTAATCCGGATGCCTTTGTCATTCTCACCTTCTTTTGGCTGCAGGCTGTATCGTTGACAATCAGGGGAGTTTGCTCCCAAACTCCTAGGGCTCGCCGTGTAGACAAAGTTTTCCATAGCAAACAGAGCCTCTCTGCCATCAAGGTCCTTGCCAACGGTGGTCTCCTGGTTAATCGGATAATTGAGTCCGAGAAACAGAGAGTGTGAACCAAGGCTGTTTACCCGCCTCCAACTAAAAAAATCCTAAAGGCCCCAACAAGTTGGTATCTTGCTCATAGACGTAACAACCACTGTCCGGATACTCACGTATTACATGGTGCTTGTATACAGTGGGGTTTTTGCAATATAACTTTTCCGGCTCATGTGACCGAATGATCATCAGTCTTTTGCCGTCGTCTGATCAAGCGAGGAACCAGTTGTGCTTCCCTGTTTTTGGCAAAGGTGGTGTGATTACAAAGGGCAGTAACTGTAGGGACACTGCATCATATCAAAAAGGACATGCATTGTTAATGTAAGATCAGCATTGTTTAGAGTATGAGTAGGATAATGCAAGAAACAACATTGATATGTCCCTGTTGGAACCAGGAGGAAAATACAGGGAAATGTATACTGGGTTCGAAAATATAGAAGTGCCATGCATGGTTATACTCATGTTATCTCGCAATCGATTCTTCACAGGAAACTACCATGTCATGCATGTTATGTAGTCATGTTTTGTCCTCACAAACAAATTCTTCAAGGTAACTAACAGACCATGCATTGTTATATACTCGTGTTCTATGGGCAAAAAATTTGTGAGGATATTATTCTAGCCATTGATTGCTGAAGGGCGAATATAGGTATGTACACATGGTAAGCATTGCAGGATTTCACTACTTCCAAATATAGAGTTCTCCATATGCACATTTACTTCCCTAATGTATGGTTAGATGAAACCAACAGTGTGGTGCATGTTTCTATATCATGAAAATGAGGAAACTAACATGGCCATTGATACACACTCATATTTAGTAGTAGTATATAGATTACTGTTAAATAAGGATAATATCCATATATTCCTAACCGTTTGATTATTCAGGGTACAAATTGGCTGTAATGACATGGTCACAATCGCATGAATTAACTCATTCCAAATATAGCTGATTTACGGTGTCTCTAATACATTGTCATAGTTCTACTCAAATTCTGCTCAAACAGGGATATGCCAATCATCACAAAAAGTTCAAACAGTGTCATGGCCTCATCATTAACATGAGACAGAAACAACTGACACGCGCCATCCCAGCAATAAGTGGTGCCATCTGCTTTGTCGATCGCGTAGATGATGCCATTGTGTTCAATAGCATCACAGAAGTGTGTATCAGCTTTGACGATGATCCACTATGAGCTGGGTTCTCTCCAGCTAAAGAAGGCACCGGCGTAAAGATAGGCGAGTTCGCGGTCGAACAAGGCAATGAGCTTGAAGTCTGCGTAATTCACATGTTGTGTGGGCACTTGGCATATTACAATCTTCTGCAAAACAAGGTCCGTCCAACAGACGTGGTAATCTAGATGACTTGGACTGCGATGGTAATACTCTACATAATCCAATGGAGGAAGGATAATCTCATGGGAGGTCTGGAAGTTCACGAGCACCAACTTTTTACCGTCTTGTCTGAAGGCACCCATCCAGTGGGAGTTCATGCCGACCCAGTACATACCTGCCAAGAAGTTTCGAGCGATGGTGATCGAATCGATGTCAAGGGAAATGATGTACGGCGACCCACTACATACCTGCAAAGAAGTTTCGGCTAATGGAGATCGGATTGAAGTCGAGGGGCATCATGTACGCCTCCGTATCATGGTGAGCCAATCTCGCAAGACCAGATAGCAGCAAGCAGGGTGTCTTGAAAAGCTTAGGCCCCACTTCGATGATGGTTGTGTGCATGTCCGTCGAGCATGCAGCCAGCCGCAGGGTGCTCAACATATCCATACACGAACAATAGAGGTCGAAGATGTCACTGGGGAGATTGCTCCAATCGCGGCTCATATGGATGCTGTGCGGTTCGCGTTCGGCCATGGTGGAGTTTGGAAGGTGGGGTTTTTGGGGGGCTTGATTTACGGGGGAGAAGGATGTCGGTGCTGGAGCGGCTAGCGAGGGAATAGTGGTACCGGGGGAGGCGAGTGAGGCAACGGTACACGGGGGCATAGTGAGATGGAGACGGAGATGGAGAAGGAGATGGAGATGGAGTGGTGCTATGGGAGCGGAGAGGGAGACGAGGCGAGGCGCCAATGTGTTGTACAACAGCGGTGATAGACTGCACAGTGCATAGGGTGAGGCTGACTTTGGTAACCCGAACACGCCACCTGGACTAGTGTCAGGCGAGGGTGTTGTCACTTCACTGTGAGGATTGGATGAATAGTATTTTGACCATCAAGTGTACCACAGTTGTACTACTACTACTACTACTACTAGTAGGAACATGAGTACTCTAGTATTGTATAGCGGAAATAGGTCTCCCGTGCTAGCATGCCTGTTCACTTCATCGTTCAGGTATCATCCATATTGCGAGCAGAACCAAATTCTCGTGCATGCCCAATCAACGCCCTGTCGCGATGCATGCAGTGGTCGTTCTGGTGCATCAAGGACGGCATGCAGATCGTTGCACACTTGAGAAGAGGAAAAATGGAAAGGTAGAACACGACAGCAGAGGAAGAGAACACTGGCTAACGAGGCTGGGAGGGGATCGAGTAGGAAGTTAATGCTCCACACCTAAAGGTTTTGGGAAAACCTGATTTTCATAAGGTGACTTATACTCACCTAAACGGAGGGAGTATTCCTTAACCAGAGAATGTTGTGTCTCCCACTCACGCGCTCAAAAAAAAAGCTACGACACATTTTTTATCTGTTTGCATAGGTCCCACCTATCAGGAAGGATGGGCACGTACACGAACAGGTACGACTCATCAGTCTACCCGCATAGCCTTTTCGTTTAGTCTACCTAGCCGTCTAATCAACTGCGTGCACGCCACTTCTCCCATTTACTTCTCCATCGGGAACCGATTCTCCTCGGCTTCTTCACCTCCCCTTCGTCTTCATTTGCATCCAAACCCCACTGCATTCACATTATTTTAACCTCTTTAAATAATCATCTACTACTTCAGTTAGACTAGCCATGTAATCCTAATTCTCCAAACCATAACCCTCCGTTCCAGCGGTTCCAAATGGCGAAAGAGATCGAGATGCAGGTTTTTAGCGTCCAACATGTCCTCGTTGAAGGCTCGATGTGCATAGTTGCCACCGTCACCATCCACCCAAGGGTTTTTCGGCAGTGGATCAACAATGTATCCAACTCCCTCAAAAAGGTAGAGATGAGGGTCATCGGTCTCGACACAGAGTACACGGAGCGTGCCCCTCGGAAGATCTAGCGCGCCGCCGTCCTTTAGCTGTGCCTCGAAGATGATGTTTTGGTGTACCACATCATACACTCGCCCTCCATACCAGGTGAGCTTCACGATTTCTTGTCTCGGGAGGACGTATACTTCTGTGGGGCAGCCATCGAAGGGGACAAACAGAAGCTGGAGCCGTACAACCTTGATTTGAAAAGCATCACTGACCTACAAACCAGAATCAAAATTCCTGTAGAAGATTGTGATAAACAGACATCATCCCTATTCCAAGTAGCAAATTTTGTGCTCGGTACAAATCTTCAGAAGGGTGACGAGACGGTGGCATTAAGGTCATCTGGATGGGAGAATGGTCCCTTGACGTACGAGCGGATAAAATATGTTGCCCTCGATGCCCGTGTGAGTTTCGAGATAGCTGCAAGGTCCAAAGAGCTTGTTGCGAAGCCGTCTCCCACAGAGAATGAGAACAAGAAGAAGAAGAAGAAGAAGAAGAAGAAGAAGAAGAAGAAAAGAAGAAGAAGAAGAAGAAGAAGAAGAAGAAGAAGAAGAAGAAGAAGAAGAAAAGGCTGCACCAGCAGGAGGGCATTATGGATGGATGAACTATTTCCTCTGTTGTAAAAAAATTATTCCCTCTCGGTGTATATCGATATAGATGGATTATTTCGATGGTGTGCATGTCTTTGGGACAGAGTAGTAGCGTGGGTCCGCTTGACTATAAGGAACTATTTATCCGCATATATAGCTTTCTCTGCTACTCCTTCCAGTGATCGGTATGTAGTGCATGTGTCGGTAGACATGACAGCTTGTCCATGGAAGTTCAACTACGATGACCATCACGTTTCATCTCGCTATTCCCACGACGCCTCTCCAACCCACGGCACCACGCCCCCCGACGTGCGCCTCACCCCTCTCAGCCGCACCGCCCCTCTGCCTTTGTGTGCATGACATGTGGGCCACCTAAAATGCGGCGAGCATCAAGTTTCTACCACAGCCACACGTGATTCCCACGACGCGCTCGAACCCATGACACCACACGTCCCCCGACCTGCAGCTCACCCCTCTTGGCCCCACTGCCCCTCTGCCTTTGAGAGCATTACATGTGGACCAGTCACCTATCGGGTCCACATGTTATTGACTCAAAGGCGCTGAAGCTCAGTCCCGACGGCCCTGAGAGGGAAATGTAACTCCTACGCCAGGGCTTGTGGTGCTCCCGCAGCACGAACTCGTGCCAAACTCGAGATTTGTTTCTTGACTATACATGCACACAACGATTTAATGGACATTGTAATCTCAACATGTGATGGGGAGCTCTAAATTTGAATTTGAAACTTATAAAACGAAAAGATTCAAAACAAATAAACTAGGAGAGAGGGAGTATATCGTAGGATGTGTCCCATACAAAATAAGTCCCCTGGTTTGTCACCGTGAAGATGCGGTTAGAAAGGAGCACAACGTCTTCCTACTCGTACAACAACAAATCGGCCGCAGACAACATGGTCCGCCTTTGACCGCCATGTGCAAGGTTCGTGCTATCTTATTTAATCTCACTGTGGTTCCATTGTACCAACTCATGTGGTGGCCCGTTGCATGGCTGATCCCAATGTTGGACAAAGGTTCTACGGGAACGGTGTCATCGTTGTAAATGTTGTGCTAATTGATGTTGGTACCCTCCCGTACATATGCAAGCCAATCTCCACTCGCACCGAGCCTAACCTGTGAAACAGTGGGTAGGGGGAGAATTTGGAAATGGACATGGAAGTAGTCTTTAGAATGCATTTACTACGTGATCAAACTCATCTTACCTGCTCATCGGAGGAAATCCGAGTGCCCCTCAACGTCGGCATCTCAAGGGGCGTCAACTTGCAACTAGGGCCACACCGCGCTGGAGAGACCCCCAAGGAAACATCCTCGTGCGTTCCATGGAACATCAAGATGCATTTGTATGAGTAGTTTATCTTGTGAGAGAAAATGATGAACGAGGGAAGGCCTCTAGAGATAGAGATGGACACTACTACTACCAATGTGCTGGCCCGTGTGTTGCAATGGATCCAAAGTAGTAGAATAATACTTGTTCACGTGCTTGAAATATAATTACTCTAGTTTTGATATACATGTGTCAGCAGACATGACAGCTTGTCCATGGAAGTTGAACCACGACGACCATCACGTTTCTTGTTTCTACCACTACCACACCCACACGCGATTCCCACGACGCCGCTCCAACCCACGGCACGACGTCCCCCGACGTGGACATGGATCCTCTGACGTGGCTATAACTGCCTTGCCCTACCTTTCCTTCGCTGATAGGTGGGACCCACGCTTATGGGTCCCACATGTTAGTGACAGAATGGTAGGATTGTTTGCGTCAGGGGATCCTCATCCCCCCGACATGCCCCTCATCCCTCTCGGCCCCACCGCTCCTCTGCCTTTGTGTGCATGACATGCGGGCCAGCTGAACTGCGGCGACCATCAACTTTCTACCACAGACACACCCGATTGGACGCGGTTTGTCTGCTCCGCTGCTGTGCTCCGATCCGTACTCCCGCACCATCAAATTTTCATCCAGCAGTTGTGACACATTTCATCCCGAGCATCAATCCTTAGCTGGAGTACTTATGTACTACAGGTAGTACCCGCCGGTGTGGCTATCTACGCCTCGTAACGCCCCGACACCCAGCTGTGGCACCCTCTCCATGGCCACGCCACCATCGGCCGGTTCATCTCGAACGAGTGAGTCACGAACCACGCCACCACCATGAGAATGACATGTGGGCCATCCACATTTAAGGTCCGCATGTCATTGGCTCATAGGCCGGGCACTAAGCCACTGAAGTTCGGTCCCGTGGGCCCTGAAAGGGAAATGTAACTCCTACGGCAGGCCTTGTGGTGCTCCCGCAGTACGAGCTCGTGCCAAAACTGGAATTTGTTTCTTACTACTACCAACTAGTACTAGTAAGGAACGCGTGCATTGCACGCATGAGATTCTGGTGGTTTGTGCATTATGCTTATACATGTGGAGTTTTCTGGATTCTAACATGTGGCAAAATCTGGTGGAATGTAAGGTTAGGCAAGTTTGATTAACTTAGGTGAGTGTTTGGTTCAAGCCACACCTTAGGCAAGCCACACTAAGGCCCCACATGACATACACACAAAAATATGGCAAGATTCCCTTAGGCTTGCCAACTTGTGGCTCTCATTTTGAAGAACTAATAACTTTTCCTAAGCTTAGTTGTGGCAAAGTTAGTCATGAATTAAGTTCAACCATGGAGTCTTCTAGATTATACATGTGGTAGAATCTGGTGGATGATATCCAATAGCCAGTAGTGCTCGGATTTGCCATCTTTGTACCGTCGGATTGGCTTCATCCAACGACCAACTTTTAAAGTTTTTCACACACTATATAGGGGGTATAGATATAGTTGTGCCGGTCCGTTGCAATGGATCCAAAGTATATCTATTTAGTGGAGTGCACTCTAAACACATTATCTATTTATTTTTCTCTAACCTTTCGTAGCCATGCAACCAATCCACATAAGCTTCATGGGTGCCCCCCACATCATATTATTCATACTACGTTGATTGAAAAAAACATAAAACACCCAAAACAAGATCTTCCCGTTTTTTGTTCCTATGATGTTGTGCCGTGCACGTACCTACTAGTTGTATAGTGGTAGTACTAGTAATATAGTTAGGAGTACAAACTTGGTACTAGTAGTAGTAGTACTAGTACGGAATGCTCCTACTCTATCAACGAGCCCCATCTAACACCAAATTTCTTGGCTTCCGTGCTACAGCTAGATCTTCCCCTCGTTTCTGTTTTCGAACCCGGCGGCGGTCGGGGTGTCGGTTTGCTCAATGGCAGTCCCACATGAAAGTGAAAATGCTAGGCAACACGCCTTCCCTAAGCTATGTGTCATGCCGGATGGGCCATGGAGTACTCCCGATTCCTGGGCACGTGGGGGTGCGACGCGAACGCGGCAGACCTTTTCCTTTTACTAGCAATGTGCCCGTGCGTTGCGACGGATCCAAAGTAGTAGAATAGTAGTATTTGTTCACAAACTTGAAAGAAATCACTATTGTTTTGATATACTCCTAATATATTACTCCCTCCGTACCTAAATATTTGTATTTTTTGAGATTTCAAATGGACTATCACATACGGATTATATAGACATATTGTAGTGTTTCTAGCAAGATGCCCGCGCGTTGCACGAAGTTGATGGAAAAGGTAAGCACAACTTATAAATTGACGGATGGAGTACTAGTTACAGTGATGCATATAATTAAGCAAAGGGATCGCACATGTAGGTATTAACTGGAACGAGAATGCAACAACACAATAAGAATTAAGGCCACGATGATGCGATCGCAGTGGTGGTTACAGAAGGCAAGAAGAAATATGGATCCATGAACATACGACCTACTCCTCCTCAACTTAGTGTGCCGGGCCACCGACCGGCGGCTAAGGAGCGGCGGCTTTTGTGGCGAGGTCGAGGTGCTTCTCAGCAAAGGCATCCAAGGCTTCCAGCCGGTTGAGGAAGGCCAACGTCATAGCGTCCTCACTGGCCTTGTAGATACCTATGTACACGATTTGCTCATACATGTGGATGTGTAGGTCGACGAATTCTTGCAGGGCGAGGCGCCTCGCGGCGAGCACGACCTCTAGGTGGACATTCTTCGTGGCGTCGGCGGGCAGTCGTAGGGCCACCAGTGCTTGAAAGAGGTTCCGGCCATGGAAGCCAATTAGGGTGGCAGGCAATGAGGAGCCCGGTCGCGCGGGCTGGAGGAGTACGACGATGTCATCCGCGAGCTTCTTGAGGACGGTGAACTTGTTGCTGGTGGCAACGATCATCTGGTCCAACTGAGAGTCGTAGTTAGCATCGACAGCGGCCATCCACTAGCCGGTCTCCAACACCGTCTGGAGACGATCCTCGGTGCCATGCCGCAGGCTGGCGTCATGGACCATCTGGCGCAGCCGCTGGCCGCTCACGCGCATCGCCACCATGGGTATGGAGTGAGCTCTTTTGTGCTTAGTGTAGGTGCTTAGGCAAATGCTTAGGTGCGTACGATGTGGTAGATGCATTGGAATGGAGGGGCGCCTTTATATGAGGGCAATGAGGGCAAACTGCGTTGCATTCACATCGTGCAGCCTCTTTTCCTGGACCTCCTCCCATTACTTCCCTCATGCATTAATTGAAGGAGGATGCATTGGCCGTTCAACATATCAGGAACCGCTACTCCCTCCCTCATCTGCATTAAAGCCGTATCGGGAACTGCACCGCCCGCTGTCAAATCAAATACTCCCTCCGTCTAGGTGAGTATTAAGTCATCTTACGAAAACCAAATAGTAAACACATAGGCGTGGTGCATTAACTCTCACGTTGTTTCTTATTTTTTGACATAAATAGAGCAATCAACCAATAAGAGATGTGGGGCTTGTATGCTTTTAATGACTTGAGACTATCAAACATGACATGCAGTGGTTAGTTTGTTGCACAAGAAAAAATACAACCCACGTCAGCACACAGGCATCTTATAGCATCACATCCAATGGCTATAAAAGACGAATGAGACCAAATTATATCTCATCTAGATGAGTTCTAGCAAAACTGTATTAATAATACTTAGTACTCCTGCGCCATGTATCATATATCAGTATCATGTAGTACTTTATTTATTGCCATGTATGACACATAGTACTCAACTCTCTCTCTTTCTTCATTTAATTCTATGACACCTCATAAAAATTGCCTAGTTGGCATGCATGATATAGCTATGATACTACCATTACAACCAGCCTTAGCAAATACTAAACATTAAGTTCTCTCGTTTTCCTCTCCACCTTGGTCACCTAAACGGAGGGAGTATACTGCGCTGGCTTTTCCTGCGCGGTAGGCAGGGCAGTTCCGCCTAGTCGGTTTGACAGAGACGCGAGAAGACGAGGAAGTAGGCTGCTGCAAATGTAGGGCTGTGTGATTTGACAGTGATTTACTGTTGGACATGTGGGGCCCCGTGATTTGACTTGCCATTATCATTTTAACTGCGGCGCTACGACCGGTGTGAGTCTCCAGATTCCTGACCACCTCCATACAGGTGCCTCTCCCAATGCTCCACCATGTAGACTGTAGTAGAGGCTAGCTCTTGCATGAGAGCCCACTTCTCCACCTTTTCCTTGCCTGTCTTTCCTCCACATATGCAAAAATGTCATGTAAAGCGCACTATTGTACTTACTTGCTCCTACATGTGCTAAGCTTGCCACATAGGCATAAAGTCTGATGTGGCAAGTTAATCAAGAAGAGAGAGACTATTTTGGTGAACCAAAGAAGAAACGGTGCTAAGCGCATGTACCTAGGTGAAAAGACAATTTTGAGTCTATAGCTAATTAAATGAAGCAAACTTAGCAACAAAAAACTAATAGGCACACTATTTCATTGGAAGAGGTCACTCCTTGGCAAATGCAATAAATACTAGTACTCTCTGTGTCCCATAATATAAGAACGTTTTTGGCACTACACTAGTGTGAAAAACGTTCTTATATTATGGGACGGAGGGAGTACGAAGAAAGAGATAGAGAGAAGTAAAAAAATACACTTATACCCAACCTTATAGCTAACCGTGTTGTAGTATGAGTGACTAAGTGATGACTATGTATGACATACCAACATCAGATAGCCTAACGCACCGTGTTAAATCTCCAAGGGCGCGACCGCGCGTGCGACGCGACGGTCGTGGTAGGCGCGACCATGATACGGGATGCTGGCAGCCCTTGGATCTGAGATCAAACTATCACATGCTAAATTGCTGAAAATTTGCATAATAACCCTCCAGGATAGGATATTAACTCATAGGTCTAGAATCACGCCATGCAACCGTTCGATCTCAGATCCAAGGGCTCTCAGAAGCTCGTATCATGGGAGAATGGAAAGCCACTCCGAGTAAGGTGGTAGTGTCGTTGCTCATGGTGGTTCTAATGCAGTGTATACCAGAGTAGTTGCAAAATTTAATTTCAGGTGTGCTTAGTTTAATTTGAGGGGTGTGTTGTGCTGAGCCCCCAGCAGAACTATGTTATGTTTCTTCTCGTTACTTTAACTCTTCAGTACGTACATACTAGTATTTCTTAAATTTCGTCTTTTAGTTGGTATAGTACTTCCATTCGTTTCTTCACATTATATACGTAGAATAAATATGGCCAACATCATATAGCCAGCAGTTTAGTTGTCAAAGAATTTCAGGGTGCTTAGTTTTGTCAAAGAATTCCAGGGTGCTTAGTTTTATTTGAGGGGTGGGTTGTGCACTTGTGCTGGACACCATTATTGTGACAAGCCTTTTTAATAGTACTATATGCATAATTTGGCGACGAGCGCTCTCTATATGTACCGCCTTTTTTTTTAATTTCAAGTTTTGCTCCATGGCGCAATCCATCGATACTACTACTGTACAAAAGTGGAGTATATATATTTTTTAAAAGGCTAGAGGGCGGGGCAGTCTAGCTCGGTCGGTTTCACGAGAGGTGAGGGCCTTTGTGATTTGACGGCTCATTACTACTGTCAAATTGAATAGTACTGCACCGCCCGCTACACGCCCGGCGCCTCCATTAAACCCCTCCATAAAACCCGCATGCAAACCGAGAATCCTACTCCGGCCACACGTCCGTTCATGAGCGGGCTGGAATTAAACGCAACACCGGCCGAGCTCCTCCCGTCCGCCCTCAGTTTAAACGAGGCCAGACGCCAGCCAAGCTCCTACCGTCCGCCCTCTATTTACATGAGGCCAGACAAACAACGGGCAAGAATCGCACCCCTCCGTCGCTCCCCCATCTCCTCCTTCACCATTTTCTCCACTCTTCTGATGGCTTCCGATGAGCCGTTCTCTGGCGTATTACCCGGCTGGGTGGCCCGCCGAGCCCTCCGGATACGGGCGAGGCCGCTCGGTGCTTCACCAACCTTGTTTGACCCGACGGAGCCAGTTACCGCCCCAAGCAGGCGCGTGGTTCAGCAACTCGCCGCTCCAGTTCAGCTCGATGAGGAGTGGTGAGTTGCTCCACGCCGGCACGGCGGCGAGCACGCCCGTACGGGCGCCGTCGCTACCGCGTCGTACCGCGCCACCAGTGTCTGTGGTGGCCGCACCTCCTGTGTCTGTGGGCGCGCCTCCCGTGCCTGTGGCAGCGCCATGCAGGCAGAGACAGAAGCCAGGTGCGTGGAGAGCGACGAGTCGGTGGCCAGCTTCTCTGTGTCCGCCACCATCATCGAGGAGAAGTAGAACACGGGAGGCCGCCGCCACTTGGGACCCATGAAGGCCACCGCCGAGGCAACGACCGCGGATTCAGGTGGTTTCTTTGCTGCTTTGTCTCTTTCGAGGACCTTCGTCGACCCCGCAAGTGTCTGACGGACATGAGGAAGACAACGGGATCCGTGGGCGGCCATTTAGAACTAAAATAAGTCTAGATACATCCATTTCTAGGACAAGTATTTCCGGACGGAGGGAGTATTAATTATACAAGAGAGTCGGATTGGCACCTCTTAGTTCATGTAAATGTAATGAAATCCATCATGTTTATATGAAGACCCGGCTTTTTCATACGAAATCCTTCATGCTTATATGAAATCAGTCCATGTTTGCACAAATTTCATCTGGTTGGTTAGAGTTGTAAAAATGTATGCCGCTGGTGTTTGATGTCATCCTCCGCGGAAGGAAGCGGGAGGAAATTTGCCGGCCGCCGTTGGAGATGCTCTTTATGCTGGAAATAATAGAGTGACATCCAATCCATTTGAGTTAATTTCCTATATGATTGTCCCTCTATAAAAAGTTAATTGCATGTACAATGTACACTTGACTTGCGGGGTGGCTACAACTTCGTACATAAAGTTAAAAAGAAACAAGTCCATCCTTAATCTTGTATTCTAAGTGCTCTGTGGGTTCCACTGTCAGTACAGTAGCGAAAGAAGTATATATTAAATAAGTAGAGTAATATATAATATAAAAATCTAAATTTAAAAGACAGAACTCGAACTCATGTCATCGCATTGCGAGCATCCGGCGCTAACCAGCCCAACACATTTTTGCTGTAGACCATGCTGGAGATATAGCTCCATGTCTACTCTTATATATACTCCATTCGTTCCTAAATATTTGTCTTTTTCAGATTTCAAATGCACTACCACATACGGATGTGTATGTAGACATATTTTAGAGTGTAGATTCACTCATTTTGCTCCGTATGTCTTTTCAAGAAGGGGTCATATTTGTCCTTGATTTATTTATGAGGTATCCAGATGGCACTACACCGCCAAGAAAAGAGGGTAACATCAAAATTATGGACTACTTTTTTGAGTATGTTGGTAAGGTCCGGTCATAGTCAGTTGTTGAAATCTCTAAAAAGACAAATACTCCCTCTGTCCGGAAATACTTGTCATCAAAATGGATAAAAGGAAATGTATCTAGACGTAATTTAGTTTTAGATACATATCTTTTTATCCATTTTGATGACAAGTATTTTCGGACGGAGGGAGTAGAAAACAGAGTTGGTGATGATGGTGTGCGTGCCATCCTACAATATAGGCTGTCAGATTTATATCTAACGGATAGGAAAGAAACTATGGCAATTTTGCAAAAATATACCCACACGTCTCTCCACGTTCGCAAATAAGGCCTTCCCTCGTTCAGTCTTTTCTCTCACAAGATAAACTACTCATACAAATGCATCTTGATGTTCCGTGCAACGCACGGGCAGCTAGCTAATTTCTTTTAAAATAGTTGCTGTGATAATTGGGTTGAAGTGATATATTTTATGTCTGCCCCAAATGATTCCAGATTCACTAGTAGTAACAAAGAAAAGGTTGCCTTGTTAATTAACAAAAAATAGGGTGAAAACTATCACATGAGGCCGGTAAAAACAAGGCACACTGGGTTCAGCGTCATCGCCACTACAGCTGTGCGCGCGCGAGAAGTCTACATATCGAGGGGGCTACCGAGCGAGGCACCGAGACACAATGTTTGAGAGAGAAACCAATTGACAGATTATGATCAGACCGAGTTGTCACCCTTC
>NC_041389.1:374268310-374271066 GCF_002162155.2 Triticum dicoccoides | reverse complement strand
GACAATCACATATCTCTACTCTTATAAAAAAAGTGTTGGTGATGATGGTGTTCCTGCCATCCTGCAATATAGGCCATCTGATTTATATCCGACGGATAGGAAGGAAACTATGGCAATTTTGCAAAAAGATACCAACACCCCTCTCTACATTTGCAAATAAGGCATTCCCTCGTTCATCCCTTTCTCCCACAAGATAAACTTCTCATAGAAATGCATCTTGATGTTCCGTGCAACGCATGGGCATCTTGCTAGTAGGGAGAAGGAGTTTGTGTGACACATATCTAGCTATATTAAGGGATAGGTAGATAGCATATGTGTGAGAGACATTATTATACTTTGAGACAATAGTGGCTGTGGGTGGGCGGAATTAAAGGGGTGGTTGTGTTAGACATAGAGAGCGTGTGTGTTTCTGTGTGAGCGACTTGTAGGACGGGGTAGAAAGACGAATTTAACCCTGACGGAGGGAGAGAAATACACGAAGTGCGCATGTGTGGTTCCGATGCCCACAGGGAAATGAGATATGTATGCGTGTGAGAGAGATTGTACAATTCATTCACGTATCACTATCTAGCGATCATGGACGTGCATCGCTTGAACATAAGTCAATATCTACTTCGAACCGTGGCCAAAGGTACAATATCGATTCAACGCTATAAAGATTGGACACTCACATATCAGATTTTTTTCTATTTAAATAAACCTTTTCAGTTGTGCATGCCAAAGTTACAGTGATGTTTCTTTGAACAACCAATGTAGCTATCATGTACATGCACCATTGTTACTCTTGAATTCAAATTCATTAGTCTTGGATGATTTAAGTTTCTATTTTGAAGTAATATATGTAATATTCATATATGAATTCAATGGGTACGCAATTTATGAAATGGAGGCTATGTAATCATATGAGGTAACACTTTTAAGTAGCTGACTACAATATCCATTTCTTTTTGTGCGCCTCTACACTAACACGTCAATGCATTATGTTTAAAGTAAATAACCAATGACACTAAATTATTTATTTACACGAGAAATACATAGGCTGGGCGTTTGATCCCTTTTTTTGTGAACGCGCCCCTACACCCGTACGATTGGCCGTGCCCATGTGAACGTCCAAGTTATCAGCGCATCACCCCAAGTTATTGTCTTTTTTCTGGTGTGGACTTCACACCAGTTATTAATTGCTGATGCGTGCCCCGTGTACACAGTCTAGCATTGTCGGGGGTTGGGTACGACATATGCCAAAGGATGGCTTATCATGGTGGGAGCGAGTAGAACGTTGCCGGTGCCCGGAAACGGGATGAGGCGAAGACATGCACGCCGGTGGAACTTACCCAGCTTCAGGGCTCTCCGAGAAGATAACACCCCTAGTGCTGCTCTGCGGGGTCTCCGCATGGTCACTGTGGCAAAGTGGTTACAATGGTGCTCCTGGAGCTGTTTCTGGAGGTAGGAGAGGGCAAGGCTAGCTCTCTCCTTCCTATGATCTAAGGTCTATTCCTATCTGGGTCCGAACCCTTTGCATGGGCTTCCCGGGGGGTTTATATAGGCCTACCCCCCATGGGTACAATGGTAATCTCGCTGGGCGCGGGTCCCAGCCGTCTGTCTCTTAGGCCGTCGTCCTCTTTGCCGACTACTGGGGCCCGCCGACTGGCGGGCCCCGCGGATAGGCCTGATACTGTAGCGGTACTCCTGATGACGCTGGCTTGGTCATATGGACATGGCAAAAGTGCCGCCGTCTGGCGTGCGTTCACTGTCGCTAGTCCCTATCTTGTCTGATTAATGGCGCGTGGGGCCCGTGGGAAGGGCGGCCGACTCCAGGGGGCCGACTCCCACGGGTCCGCCTTCAGGGCGCTCGTGCCGCCTTCTGTCTACCCACTGACAGGCGGCCCTGCCGTCCTTCGGTCGTACAGGCAGGCACAGTGGGCACAGTGTGCTGCCCACTGTGGCTGAGGTCAGGGCAGGCATGGCAACAGTGCCGCGCCTCGCCGGAGATCTTCAGCGATACGGCTTACTGTAGCCACGCCGGCCCCTTGTAAGCAGGGGGGACAACCATGTCGTGGTCGTACCCCGCCTCGCCCTTCGAGACATGGGTGGAGTCATGGGCCGACTCTCCATAGCCGGCCTCTCCGGAAGTCGCCGTCCATGAGTCGGCTTATCTTGGAGTCGCCGTCTGAGACTCGGCTCATCTTGCAGTCGTCCCTGGGACTCGGCATAACTTGGAGTCGTCCCTGGGACTCGGCATATCTTGGAGTCATCCCTGGGACTCGGCATAAGCGGTGCTACTGATCCCAATGTCTTGAAAGGTTCTGGGACTCGGGTTAGCCTACCCGTGGACCATAACTCCGACAGTAGTCCCCGAAGCTGGTGAGGCTCCGTGGGTACTGCGTCGTGGGGCCTCAACAGTTTCATTCTTTAGGACTTCGCATGCCGTCTTCCTTCAGGCCGACTGTCTGAAAGTCGGATTCGCAGAGGGCCGTCTTGCTTCGTAGAGAGTTCGAAAGTCGTGGCGGCAGACCAGGCGGCGTGCCTGATACGCTTCCCCGTGGCCGCCCGCTGCGGTCCTATTGCGTGGTGCCACGCGGCGAGGATAGTCTGCCTACCCACGCACGCGATGGGACGGGCCGTCAGGCGGGGCCCGCCACTACCGCGCCTCAGCACACGAACGGATCCATTGTGGCCGTGCGGACGGTTGGGTTTCCCACGTCGTTACTGCGTGCAGTAACTTCGTGGGGTAAATCGTGGGGGGCGTGGGGTCCTGC
>NC_041389.1:374207000-374268013 GCF_002162155.2 Triticum dicoccoides | reverse complement strand
GGATTGGAGCGGCAAGCACGCGCACCCATCTTCCCTGCTCCCCCGCCTCCTCTTGCTTCCTTTCCTTCCTCTTGCCGCCGTCGAGCAGGAACACACCGCTCCAACAGTGATGAGCTCTTCCTCCGCCGCCGCGGCTCCCGCCGTGCACTCCGGCGTGTGGGACGGCTCGAAGGTGGATGACGACCACATCGAGTTCCTTCGTAGGACGCGCCACCTCCCCGGCGCCGACGGGAGAGATATTGCCGGCGCCGGAGGAGGGCGAGCGGGTCATCTTCCGCTCGCACCTCATGCGCGGCTTGGGGCTGCCGGCGAGCGGCTTCTTCCGCTCCTTCCTGGAGTTCCACGGTCTCCAGCCGCACCACCTCACCCTGAATAAGGTGGTGCTGTTGTCTGCCTTCACCACCCTGTGCGAAGGCTTCCTCAACGTCCTCCCCACCATCGAGCTGTGGGGAGAATTCTTCTCCTCCAAGCTTGGCACGCACGTCGCCGGTGTGCCGGCTCAATGCGGCGCCTTCATCGCGATGCGGCGGTTGACGGCCGACAATCCATTTCCTGCCATCGCGTTAATCAAATCGGTGAAGATGTGGCAGCGGTCGTACTTCTATGTGAAGAGCGTTGCCCCCGACGGGGACTGGGTCAATCTGCCGCCTTATGAAGCCGGCCCGCCGGCTGGGAGGCTCCCCAGCTGGTCTAATCGGGCCAAGACGCTGACTCCCACCGGAGCCGCCGCTGTGGCGCGGCTCCGAGTTCTGACGCAGTCGGAGGGCCTCGTTGGGGCCGACTTGCTGGCCGCCTTCGTGATGCGCCGAGTCCTCCCTCTTTAAGGCCGGCCTCATCTGATTAGTCAGATGAGCGACCACCGAGACTCGAGTCGGATGTGCACTAGGGAAATGCCCCACGCAGAGGTGGCAAACATGGTGAACCACATCGTGAACTGCGAGCTCGGGGAGGACTGGCAATTCGGCAAGGAGCCGTACTAGCACGCCAACCCCCCTCCAGTGGTAAGTCGCATCTCTTTGTTGCTTTGTCATCTTCATAGCCGACTCCGACTTCTGATTTTCATTGGCTTCTCTGAATTAGAATCTCCTCATGCAGCCCGCAGCCGGCATCTCGAGACCGCCCCGCGAGTTAGTCCCCGACCGAGCGGAGAGCGACGTTGACGACCTCGACTTGGGGGCGGCGGCGATGGAAGCCGATGCCGAAGGCGGGGGAGGAGGAGCGGGAGGCGGCCTCAGGCCCTCGGCCACCTTCGTCGACTGGCCTGATGACGACGCCGAAGGGGAAGTCGTCCCGCGCCACCAGCCAAGGGTCGGCTCATTGGGCGCGGGTTCCTCCGCCGGCCTGGCCGGCCAAGGCGGCTTGAAGAGGCGCCAGACTGGGCCGAGTTCACTCGGCGGCAAGCCGAAGAAGCTCAAGGGGGCGGCCGCCGCGACCAAACGGGAGGAGGCGGCCGCAAGGGCCAACCGCTTCCGCAAGGAAGTGAAGAGGCCGCTGCTAGTCTCTGCGTAAGTGTTTCCTCCTTTGTCCTTATTTTTCTTCGGTGAATCTCGTCCGAGTTTCTCTTTTTCATTCCTTTTTTTGCTTCAGGGATCCTCTCACCCTTGAGAGGGTCGCCGTCCCTCCGTCATGGGGTCGGCGGAGACGTCAGCCACCACTCGGCGGGTTGACCCTGCCGCCGACCTCCGGGAGGCGACGGAGCGAAACGCGCGGGAGAAGCGCTACGAGGAGGAGACCGCCCGTTTGGAGAAAGCGGAGGCTGAGAAGGCAGCGGCCTCCGCCCAGAAAAAACTGGAAGAGGCCGAAGCCACCGCAGCAGCAAGGCGGCAAGCCGAGGAGGCCGCTCACCGCCAATCGGCGCTGCTCGTCATCCCGCTGTCCTCGGCGCCGCCGCCCCCGGAGTTCACGGGGCAGACTGGAGAAGCCGGCGCCGAGAACCCCGTCGTGGAGAAGGAAAGCGGCGAGGCCTCCATGTCGGACATGCTCGTGCCGCCACCGCCGCCTCCGCCGCCGTCTGGGAGAGCGCACGGCAAACAGCCAGCGGGCCTGCCGGTGCTGCCGACTGCGGACGAGTCCGAGGCGAGGCTGCTTCTCCAAGTCGCCTCGCCAGTGCGCCGTGGTCTTGAGAGGGCGACCTCGGCGCCGCGACCCCGGGAGACTGGCGCCGCCAGCTCGGCAATCCCAGACGCCGAGGCGACGAGCGCCGCGCCCGTTGGGTGGTTGCACGGAGGCGGCACAGGGCCCTGAACCAAGCGCTTCTGGACGTCCAGGCGAAGCTGCGAGTTGAAGGCGACGCCCTTCAAAACTGCACCAAGGCGCATCTGGCAGCGCGAACGGCCGTCCGAGTATGTCTCTATCTTTTGATTCTTGTTTTTCTCTATGGAGGCGCGGCAGCGCACCCACTGGGTGTAGTCCCCGAGTTTCGGGCCGGCTGCTGAGCAGGCGGTTCGGAACTCCCTCTGGCGAGTTCCAAATATTAAGTTTGTCTGAAATGCTTTACTGCAGGAGTATCACAACCTCCGTGCTACCGCCTTCAACCGCAATGTTGAGGAGCTAGGCAGGCGGACTGCCGACTTGTCGGAGAGCCGGGGTGAGTCCTTCTTCTTTTTTGCGGGGGCGCGCTGGCGCACCCGCGGGCTGTAGTCCCCGAGATTTGGGCTGACTGCTGAGCAGTCGGGCCGGATCTTCTCAGCGACTTTCTTTGTTGATGACTCATCGTCTTTCGTCTTTTTTCTTCTTTAGAGGCCAACGCCACCCTTCAGCAGCAGCTGGGCGAGGCCAACACCGCCTTGCGCTCCAAGGAGGAGGAGTGCAGCAAACTTGCCACAGAGCGCGACCTGCTGGCCGCGCAGCTAGCCGAGCAGAAGGAGCTGCTCAAGAAGGCGCAGGACGAGGCCGAGAAGAAGGAGGCCGCTCTCCTGGCCGAGTTCGAGAGCGAGCGCTCCTCCTGGACTGACAGGGAGGCGATGCTGACCTCCGGCTTCCATGAGATCAAAGACATCGTCGATGGTGAGTTTCCTTTCTTCCTTTCTTCTTCGAGCTTCCGACTATAGGTCGGGCCGATTTCTGGTTCTTTCGACTCACTTCTGTCTTGTCTTGGCAGACTTCTTCCCTGGCCACTCTCAGGCGGTCACTTAGGCCATCGAGGCTGACCGCGGGATGCGAAGGGCAAGTGGCGCGGATATCTCCGCTAGCGCCCCCCGAACCGTCGATGAGCACCTTCTGAGGATCGAGGCCCATCTTCGTCCTGCCCATCGGCTAATGCGTCGGCTTCAGCGTGTCGGCGCCCAGGCGGTTGCCGCTCTGTGTCCAGACATGCCGGCCCTGCGCACCGCCAGTCAGACCGCCGACTGGCTGGAGGTCGCAGCTGGCCGTCTTGAAGCTTGGAAGGGTTCCTCGGCCCGGGCCGGAGCGCGTCGGGCCTTGGAATTCGTCAAGGGGTGGTACCCAGGGCTGGACCTGGACCGGCTGGCCGTGTTCCGGTCAGAGGCCCAAGTAGAGTTGGTGGCAGTGGAGGGTGCCCTTGTCGAGCGTGCGGTGGCGATTTCCGACTACACGGACACCAGTGGCTGCAGGTGGCCAGGAGGTGCCGCTAGAGTGGTTCGGGATGAACCCGGACTTCGGCGAGGACTCGGCGGAGGTGATTGACTCCAGCACCAAGGAGGAGGGCGAGGCGGAGGACGAAGGCGAGACGGAGGTGCCAGGAGTCGGAGTGGGCAACCAGCCTTAGCTTGACCGCGCCTCCAGCAACGAGTCGCGTCCAGAGAAGGCGACTGCCGCCGGAGGCGATCAAACCAAGACCGCCCAGCCGGTCGCCCTGGCGCCTGACGCCGCCATCTCCTCTCATCCTCCGATCCCAGATGCCGCCTCCTAGGCTGCCGTTTTCGCCTCTGCTTTATCTGTCTTAGTAATCTTTTGGAAAACTTTGTTAAATTCGAACAGTTCCACCCGCGGGGTGTATTTTGAACTTCTACTCGAAGATTCAGCCAAGGGCCTATGTAAATATTAATCCGCGTTCTATCTTTCCTTGCTCATTGCTCTTTAGGCTTTTCCCTTTGCCACCTTTCCTTAGTCGCTGCCTTGCCAGTCGGACAACCGCTCTGCGGACTGTCGCTGGATCAAATGCTTGGCTACTTTGGGAAGGCAAGTACTCGGCCATTTTAGAGTTTCTTTTAGCAAGTCGGATAGAAAGCGGCAAGCCGACTACCCAAGAGTTGGCTGTCCTTAATAGAGGCTAGTAGAAGCAGCAAGACGACTACTCATGAGTCAGCTTTTTGCTTCAGAGATGCTGGAAGCCGTCTTACGCTATATTCGTGCTTTGGGTCCTTAGCCATTTTTCGTGCGGGCGCCCGTTCTTCCTCACTCCTGGCCACCAAATAGTCGCTTTGCGAGCTGCGGCTTTGTCAGGAGACGGATTAGGCACCGCACACTACTTGTCTGACCGCGGGAAGCTCCTCATAGTGCAAGGCTGCGAGTCCTCGGGCCGACTGGTCGGTCCCGGTGCCAAGCGGCATTAACGAAGAGCAATATACTCGAAGGCATAATTCTTATCATACAGATAACAAAAGAAGGCAGTCCCCGAGCTCGTCTCGGGGGGGGGGGGGCAAAGTCTTGGTACTTTAATACAAAATGGGAGCGTGATACATACTGCATCAACTGTAAAATCTTCGGAGAAGATTTGCATTCCACGGGCATTCTGTCTCTTTGCCGGAGTCGTCCCTCTTGCGCGCTCGGGGCTTCTGGGCGTCGATTAGGTAGTAGGAGTCATTTCCCAGCACCTTGCTGATGATGAAGGGGCCTTCCGAAGGTGCCGACAGCTTGTGTTGGCCGGCTGTTCGCTGGATCAGTCGGAGCACAAGGTCGCCCTCTTGGAAAGATCTTGGCCTGACCTTCCTGTTGTAGTATCGACGCAGACTCTGCTGGTAGATGCTGGACCGGCTGAGTGCCAACAGCCGGCCCTCTTCCAGCAGATCGACGCCGTCTTGACGTGCTTCTTCTGCTTCTTCCTCGGTGTACATAGTGACTCGCGGGGAGTCGAACTCTATATCCGTTGGGATGATGGCTTCAGTGCCATAGACGAGGAAGAAAGGTGTGAAGCCGGTTGACTTGTTTGGAGTCATGCGCAGACTCCAGAGGACGGCCGGCAGTTCCTCAAGCCAGCAGCCGGCCGATCGCTCTAGTGGCACGACCAGTCGAGGCTTGATGCCGGATAAGATGAGGCCGTTTGCTCGCTCCACCTGACCATTTGACTGCGGATGGGCAACGGACGCTAAGTCCAGTCAGATGCCCTGCGTCGCGCAGAAACGGGCCAAGGCGCCTTTGGCAAAATTTGTGCCATTGTCGGTGATGATGCTGTGCAGGATGCCGTACCGAGTCGTGATGTCGGCGATGAAAGTTACTGCAGTCGGACCATTCAACTTCTTGATGGGTTTCACTTCTATCCACTTGGTGAACTTGTCCACTGCGACAAGTAGATGAGTCAAGCCACCTCGTGCCGTTTTGAATGGTCCCACCATGTCCAGGCCCCAGACTGCAAAGAGCCAGGTGATGGGGATAGTCTTGAGTGCGGAAGCTGGCTGAAGTGGCTTGGAACGGAACATCTGGCACCCCTTGCACTTTTGGACTAATTCCTTGGCCTCTTCTAGGGCAGTCGGCCAGAAAAAACCATGCCGGAAGGCTTTGGCGACAAGTGCTCTTGAGGCCGCATGGTGACCGCACTCGCCTTCGTGGACGTCTCTTAGGATTGCTTGGCCTTGTTCTGCCTTGACGCAGCGTTGGTAGACGCCAGTGACACTGCGCCTGACTAGCTCTCTGTTGACTATGGTATAAGCTGCTGCTCGGCGTTGCACTTGCCGAGCCAAGATTTCATCAGTTGGCAGCTCTCTGTTTACTAGGAACTTGAGGATGGGCTGGGCCCATGAGGGTGCTGCTATTTCTTCAATTGATACTAGTGCGACTTGGACAAGGACGGTTGGGCTGGGAGGCGGCGGGTTGGAGTCCGCAGCCGCTTGCTGACTTGACGAAGTCCCCGGGCTGACTGGAGCAGTCCCCGGGCCGGGCTCTGGAGTCTTCGATCTTGCCACTGCAGTCCCCGGGCCGGGTTCTGAAGTCCCCGGGCCGGCTTCGACTGTGTCTTTCTTGGAGTCGAATCCGACTTTTTCGGGTGGAGCCGGCACAAATATTGAGTCTGATTCTGGTGATGGCTTGATAGAAGGCTTGAGGAGGCACCGAAGGGCGATTCCGGATGGTATTGCTTGGCGGGTGGAGCCGATTCGTGCCAAGGCGTCTGCTTGTTCGTTGTCGTTCCTTGGCACGTGGAGGAACTCGCACCCCTCGAAGTATCCGCTGAGTTGCTGCACAAGGAAGCGGTAGCTCACCATTTTTGTGTCCTTGGCGTCCCAATCGCCAGATGATTGCTGGACCACCAAGTCAGAGTCGCCATAACACAGGATCTGGCGAATGCCGAGTTCTTTGGCAAGTCAGAGCCCGTGGATGAGCGCCTCATACTCGGCCACGTTGTTGGAGGCGGCGAAATGGATCTGCAGCGCATATCTGAGCTTGTCACCCTTGGGGGAAGTGAGGACGACGCCGGCTCCCAGGCCGGTGCGCATCTTGGAGCCATCGAAGTGCATCCGCCAATGGGTGGAGTCGGGCGCTGGCGGTAGATACTGGGTCTCGGCCCAATCGATGAGGAAGTCGGCCAACGCTTGTGACTTGATGGCGGTGCAGGGCTCGTAGTAGATGGTGTAGGGAGCCAAGTGGATGGCCCATTTGGCCACTCGGCCAGAAGCATCTCGGCTTCCGATGATCTCGGCTAGTGGGGCTATGCAGACCACAGTGATTGGATTCTCTTGGAAGTAAGGCTTCAATTTCTTGGCGGCAAAATGCACGCCATAGCACATCTTCTGGTAGTGGGGGTAGTTCTTCTTAGAGGCCGACAGTACCTCGCTCAGGTAATATACCAGTCTCTGGACAGGTAGCATCTTGCCTTCCTCCTTGCGCTCGACTATAATGACTGTGTTGACTACCCGGCTGGTGGCGGCAATGTATAGGAGCATGGGCTCTTTGGGAGTCGGAGCCGCCAGCACAGGGGGAGTAGTCAACATCTTCTTCAGTTGGAGAAAGGCCTCGTCCGCCTTGGGAGTCCACTCAAAAATGGTTGTCTTCTTCATGAGTTGGTACAAGGGGAGAGCCTTCTCGCCCAGCCGACTGATGAATCAGCTGATGGACGCCAAACAACCGGTGAACTTCTGCACGTCTAACAGTCGTCTGGGTGCCTCCATCCTCTCGATGGCCTTGATCTTCACAGGGTTGCACTCTATGCCGTGTTCGGAGACCAGGAAACCAAGTAGCTGGCCGGCTGGTACTCGGAAGACACACTTCTGGGGGTTGAGCTTGATATGGAATCGGCGCAGGTTCTCGAAGTTCTCCTTGAGGTCTTCCAACAGAGTCCCATGTTTCTCCGTCTTCACCACCACGTCATCCACGTAGACGTGGGCATTTCTGCCGAGTTGCTTGAGGAGGCACTTCTGCATGCAACGCTGAAAGGTGGCGCCATCATCCTCAAGCCGAACGTCATGGTCAGGTAGCAGAAGGCACCAAACGGCGTGATGAAGGCGGTCTTCAGTCGGTCAGCCGGGTTCAGTTTGATCTAGTGATATCCAGAGTATGCATCCAAAAAACTCAACAGCTCGCATCCGGCTGTGGAGTCTATCACCTGATCAATTCTTGGCAGAGCAAAGGGGTCCTTGGGGCAGGCTTTATTGAGACTTGTGTAGTCGATACACATCCGCCACTGCTTATTCTTCTTCAGCACCAGTACTGGGTTTGCTAGCCACTCTGGGAAAAACACTTCCATGATGAAGCCGGCTGCCAGGAGCCGGGCTATTTCTTCTCCAACAACTCTTCTCTTCTCTTCTGACAGGCGGCGCAAGGGTTGCCTGACGGGTTTCACATCAGACCGGACATGTAATTTGTGCTCGGCGAATTCCGTCGGTACACCAGGCATGTCTTTAGGGGACCATGCGAAGATGTCTCGATTCTCACAGAGGAAATCAATGAGCTCGCCTTCCTATTTGCTGTCAAGGTTTGTACCCATGACGGTGTACCTCTCTGGGTGCTCCTGGTCCAAAGGTATCTTCTTTGTTTCTCTGGACGTCTTGAATGATCCTTCTACTTCCGACTCCTTGGGGCCGGGCGATAACTCGGGCTGCTTGCCGGCCATCGCCACGACCCAATCAAGAAGCCGTTTCTCAGCCGCGATCACCAAGGACTCGGCCAGCCGACTGCTCTCGGCCGCGCAAGCAGACGACTTTATGTAGTCGCCGGCTACGGTTAGGATTCCCTTGGAACTCGGCATCTTCATCTTGAGGTAGGCATAGTGGGGGACTGCCATGAACTTGGCCAACGCTGGTCGGCCAAGCAACGCATGGTACGGGCTTTCAAGGTCCACCACCTCAAACCAAATTGGCTCTTAGCGGAAATGATCTTTGTCCCCAAAGAGAACGTCTATCAGAATCTTGCCGATTGGTGAGCAGGAAAGGCCGGGGACAATGCCGTGGAACACAGTCCGGCTGCTTTGAAGCTATCTTCGCTTGATTCCTAACTTCTCCATCGTATCCTTATACAGGATGTTGATACTGCTGCCTCCTTCTATCAGCACTCACGAGAAGCGAGCGGCCCGCCTATCTGTGGTGAGTGTGGCGCCTAAGACCAAAGCGTAGGAGCCTGGACTCGGCATCACCTCTGGGTGATCGGCTCTACTCCAACTGATGGGCCTTTCGGACTAGTGCATGAATTCTGGGCAGCTTGACGCGACTGCATTCACTTCTTGCTGCTATTGGCGCCTGCTGCACCGATCGTCTGCCACACTGGTGAACACCACATAGGCTCCGTGTTCATCCGGAAACTCGTCTTGTATCGCGCCGACTGGCCTGACAGCCGGCTGCTGGGGCGGCTGTGGCGGAGGTGGCCCAGCAGGCGGGGGAGGGAGTAGGCCGTCTCCCTTGGCGATTCTGGTCAGCCAGTGGCATTTCCGGTGGTGTGGTTTGACGGCTTTGCGCCGCTGTGGAACTTGCAGGGGCCATCCAGGGTCTGCTCGTAGGAGAAAGCCGGTAACCAGTTGGACTTGCCGCCCTTCTGCCGCTTCGCCGGAGGCGGTCCCTCTGGCTGTTGGTCTTCGACTATCGCCACTTGCCGGCTGTTGGTCTTCGACTGTTGCCACTTGCCGGCTGTTGGAAGCCGACTGCGGGGCCTTGCGCTTGTGGTCATTCTGCTGTTGCCGCCGACTGGTGTCCCCAGCCGGAGTTCTTGGAGCCTGAGGAGCGACTTTGCCAGTCGCGCTGACTTGAATCTCCGCCTTCATGGAGGAGTCGGCCGTGGCGTACTTGTCTGCCGTGATCAGCAGTCCATCGAGGGTCTCCGGCTCGTCGCAGAGAAGCTTGTGCTTGAGGAGGGTGCCTTCTCTGCACCCGGCAGTAAAGTACTCGATAGCCTGCACCTCATGCACGCCTTCGCAGGAGTTCTAGAGCTCGCCCCAGCACGTGAGATAGTCGTGAGTGGATTCGTTGGGGCCTTGCACGCACAAGGAGAGTTGGCGAGGCTTGGGAGGTCGCTTGTATGTGCTTGTGAAGTTGCGGACGAAGGCCTCGGTGAAGTCGACCCAGCTGTTGATGCTGCGAGGCTTTAGACTGTTCAACCATGTCCGGGCCGAGCCCTGGAGCATGAGTGGGACATATCTTACGGCAACACGCTTGTTGCTGTTTGCTATATTGACGGCGGTGGAGTAATCGATCAGCCAGTCCTCCAGCTTCACGGTGCCGGTATATTTGGGCGTGTCTCGGGGGAGCGTGAACCCTTTGGGGAAGGGCTCATCTCGGATGCGGGGTCCAAAGCAGGGAGGGTCGATCCGGTGGCGGGCATCGTTCTCTTCGACTCCCTCTCGGCGGCCAAGACGGTCGCCGAGAGTCGGATGTTCCACGGGCGTCGGGGAGACTCGCCTTTCTCTGCGAGGAGGTGGAGGCAGATAGTCGTCCCGCCGTTCCACCGCTTTGGGACGGCCGTCTTGGTCGTGCTCGATGGTAATGCGAGTCCGACTGTGGCCAACAGCCGGCTCCTTGTCCTTCTTTCCGCGGGCCCCGCCAGTCGGTGTCCGGGACGTCGCGCCTTGGTCTCGGCGGGGTGGCGGGTCGTCGTTTTGTCGCTACGGCGCCTCTGTGCGGCAGCCGGCTTCGTTCTGCGCGGCAGCCGCGTCGAGGAGCTGCTGAACTCTCTCCGTCATCATGCGGCGCTCTTCGCCCTCGAAGTTGTCGAGCTCGTCTGCCACTGCCTGGGCGGCACGGATGTTCTCCGCAGGCGTGGCATACATAGGGCGATCAGCCCCGAACAGATTGGCGATTGCCGCGCCGCGTTGTCGGACCGCGCCTAGGCGGCTAGGCCCAGTCGGAGCCGGCGAGCCGCCCATGGCGCGATCCATCTTGCGCTGGTAGGCTTCTGACAAGCGCCTCATGCTTGCCAGCTTCTTTGCACCCTCGATAAGCTGAAGGCGGCGTGCCTCCAGCGTCTCGCCGTCGGTGTCTCCCGGAATCGGCGCGGTGAGGTCTCGCAGAGCCGCGTCGAGCGGGTCGTGCGCTCCCTCATCGGAATGCTCGCCATGATCGAGGACGAGAACCTCCGTGATGGTGCTCCCGCCGCTCCCCTCGCAAGGGAGCGGCTCGTCGTAGACCACCATGTTGGTGGGAAATGCGTCGAGCGATGCCGTGTCTGAGTCGACCAGCATGGGGTCGGTGGATCCTATGGACTCCAGGTCCACGGCAGGCTCACCGGCGACGTGGAGTTGGTCGAGGAGACCCACAAGGAGGCTCTCGGGGCCGCTCATGCCTGCGTCGGACGCAGGCTCGTCGGAGAGGCGAACCTCACCGATATGCTCGGTGAGGCTGCTAGCCGCGCAGGCGATCTTAGCACCGTGCAGCGCATCGGCGCAAACTCCATCTGGCGTGTCGGACTGGCTGCACTCGCCAGGGAGGAAAAGGGTTCCTGTCCAGAGCAGGTCTCCGGACGATGGTGCACCTCGCCCCACGGTGGGCGCCAAATGTCGGGGGTTGGGTACGACATATGCCAAAGGATGGCTTATCATGGTGGGAGCGAGTAGAACGCCGCCGGTGCCCGGAAGCGGGATGAGGCGAAGACATGCACGCCGGCGGAACTTACCCAGCTTCAGGGCTCTCCGAGGAGATAACACCCCTATTGCTGCTCTGTGGGGTCTCCGGATGGTCACTATGGCAAAGTGGTTACAATGGTGCTCCTGGAGCTGTTTCTGGAGGTAGGAGAGGGCAAGGCTAGCTCTCTCCTTCCTATGATCTAAGGTCTATTCCTATCTGGGTCTGAACCCTTTGCATGGGCTTCCCGGGGGGTTTATATAGGCCTACCCCCCAGGGGTACAATGGTAATCTGGCTGGGCGCGGGTCCCAGCCGTCTGTCTCTTAGGCCGTCGTCCTCTTTGCCAACTACTGGGGCCCGCCGACTGGCGGGCCCCGCGGACATGCCTGATACTGTAGCGGTACTCCTGATGACGCTGGCTTGGTCATATGGACATGGCAACAGCACCGCCGTCTGGCGTGCGTTCACTGTCGCCATTCCCTATCTTGTCTGATTAATGGCGTGCGGGGCCCGTGGGAATGGCGGCCGACTCCAGGGGACCGACTCCCACGGGTCCGCCTTCAGGGCGCTCGTGCCGCCTTCTGTCTACCCACTGACAGGCGGCCCTGCCGTCCTTCGGTCGTACAGGCAGGCGCAGTGGGCACAGTGCGCTGCGCACTGTGGCTGAGGTCAGGGCAGGCATGGCAACAGTGCCGCGCCTCGCCGGAGATCTTCAGCGATACGGCTTACTGTAGCCACGCCGGCCCCTTGTAAGCAGGGGGGACAGCCATGTCGTGGCCGTACCCTGCCTCGCCCTTCGATACGTGGGTGGAGTCACGGGCCGACTCTCCATAGCCGGCCTCTCCGGAAGTCGCCGTCCATGAGTCGGCTTATCTTGGAGTCGTCGTCTGAGACTCGGCTCATCTTGGAGTCGTCCCTGGGACTTGGCATAACTTGGAGTCGTCCCTGGGACTCGGCATATCTTGGAGTCGTCCCTGGGACTCAGCATATCTTGGAGTCGTCCCTGGGACTCGGCATATCTTGGAGTCGTCCCTGGGACTCGGCATAAGCGGTGCTACTGATCCCAACGTCTTGAAAGGTTCTGGGGCTCGGGTTAGCCTACCCGTGGCCCATAACTCCGACAAGCATGACCTTCCCGCTAGCACGGTCCAAAATTAGTTGAAATTGGATACGAACGATCCCGCGGGCGGCAAAATCTCTCGCCTCCTTCTAAAATTTCCGCCACCTTAGTCTTTAGCATGCGAAATCCCTCTTTTGTCCTTGGTGCACGGAGACCAACAGTTACAATACCGCCCTCATCTACATGATAGGTCGGGGCTGCTTTGGTAACTTCCGGTTCCCCCTGAGGGAGTCCCGGACTAGGGGGTGTCTGGATAGCCGAACTATCATCATCGGCCGGACTCCAAGACTATGAAGATACAAGATTGAAGACTTCATCCCGTGTCCGGATGGGACTTTCCTTGGCGTGGAAGGCAAGCTTGGCGATACGGATATGTAGATCTCCTACCATTGTAACCGACTCTGTGTAACCCTAGCCCTCTCCGGTGTCTATATAAACCGGATGGCTTTAGTCCGTAGGACGAACAACACTCATACCATAGGCTAGCTTCTAGGGTTTAGCCTCCTTGATCTCGTGGTAGATCTACTCTTGTAACCCACATCATCAATATTAATCAAGCAGGACGTAGGGTTTTACCTCCATCAAGAGGGCCCGAACCTGGGTAAAAACATCGTGTCCCTCGTCTCCTGTTACCATCCACCTAGACGCACAGTTCGGGACCCCCTACCTGAGATCCGCCGGTTTTGACACCGACATTGGTGCTTTCATTGAGAGTTCCTCTGTGCCGTCGCGATCAGGAAGGATGCCTTCTCCCGTCTTTAAAGATGGCACCGTCGTCAAGAGAACTTTGGCCGCTGGCCAAACTGTCCGGCTAGGCGGTTTTCTTATGACCGCCTGTTCGGCCACCACTCCGACGATGACCTCTCAGGTCATCAAAAGCAATCTTCACGTCAGCCCGGAATTCGCCGGGCAGTTAGATCCGATTGAGCTCTCCTCTGTAAACGAGCTCTTGGATCGCATTGCCGCCCTGGGAGTCGCTACAGACTACGATCAGATTGGGCTTAAACCCGATCTGAGAGAGATTAACTCTCCTCAGGCCACCCACCACGTTGTCGTGGTAGAGGAACAATGCGGTAACCCTTCTTCTACGTTGAAAACCAACTATGTCCGGACCCCCAAGCCCTCCAAGCCGGATTCCCGCGAAGGGACGGACGCTAATCAAATACTGAACTTAGAGTCAGGCATCGGACCAGATTTGTTGGAAAGCATCCAGCAAGTCAAGCTTCCAAATCCAGAAACTTCTTGGCCTTTGAGCCTCAGATCGGGCGGGGTTCCGAACTTGATTCCACCCGCCCACCCAAACATAAGCGATTTATCTCGAATACGGCAAGAGCCCGATGAAACAGTACATCATTACTGGGCCAGATTCCTCCTGGTTATGAACAGGATAAAGGACTGCTGCGAAGAAAGCGCGATTTCAATTTTCTGCAACAATTGCACGGACAAGGGAATCATGAACGCCATAAGTCGTCGCGAAGTTACACGCTTCATCGACCTAGCGACTATCGTACAAAAATACTGTGCGGTAGAGAGTGCCAGGAACACCAAAAGTAGGTTTTGGGACAGTCCGGCCTTGACCACAACCCTAGTCCGAAGTAAAAGGGTGCGCCATACTCAAGCACCTGGGTTAAAAACCAAAAGGAAAAGACCCCCTAAAGGGCATGGAACCGTACTGGAGGGCTGGCTCAGCGGACCCTGCAAAATCCACAGTACGGAGGGCGCCACTCCAACACACAGCCTTCGAGCATGTTGGATACTACGGTAGGTGGCCAAAAGTGGCGAAGGCTTTTTAGCCCCGGGCAAACAGCCCAGCAGTACCGGTACGGTATTAACAGTCTTCGAGACTTTCTCATCAAATAACATGCGAAAACAAACAATCCGCGGCCTCGCCGAAGTCTACCAAGTAGCAACAGCAAATCCATGGAGTGACACGGCTATCACGTTCAACGCCAGCGAAGAACCTAAATTCTGAACAGCTAGAGCACCAGCCGCATTGGTCCTCAGTCCGATAGTGGACGGCTTTCGCCTTACCAAGGTACTCATGGATGGTGGCAGCGGATTAAACCTCATCTATGAGGAAACCCTTCAGAAAATGGATATTGACTGGAGCCGCATCGAGCGAAGCAGCACAACCTTCAGAGGGATAATCCCTAGTCGAGAAGTACGCTGCACAGGAAAAATCACACTAGATGTAGTGTTCGGCTCACCGGACAATTACAGGTCCGAGGAGGTCACGTTCCAAGTGGCCTCATTCGGCAGCGGATATCACGCTTTGTTAGGGCGAGAGGCATTCACAATCTTCCAAGCCATACCCTACTACGGGTACATGAAGC
Organism: Triticum dicoccoides; assembly: GCF_002162155.2. Lineage (NCBI taxonomy): Eukaryota > Viridiplantae > Streptophyta > Magnoliopsida > Poales > Poaceae > Triticum > Triticum dicoccoides. Next base: position 374,253,406 of record NC_041389.1, on the reverse strand, counting down.
TCAAAATGCCCGGACCCAATGGGATAATCACTCTCGCCAGTGATCCAGATACAGCACTCCGCGCCGAAAATAAGACAGCCGCACTGGCCCTAGAGGCATTGTCCGAAGCCCTAGCGGCAGAGGAACTAACCACGCTACGCTCCATGGTGGATAGGGACGATGTGATACTCGATAAGAGGTCCAAGTCCACCTCTTTTAAACCAGCAGACGAAATAGTCAAATTTCAGGTCCATCCAACGGACCCCACAAAGACGGCCTCCATTGGGGCACAATTAAGTCCTGATGTCGAAGCCGCACTACGAGAATTCCTTTGGGAAAATTGGGACATTTTTGCCTGGCACCCTTCAGACATGCCAGGAATCCCACGCAGGCTGGCAAAGCACAACCTAAACATCCTAAAAGGATTCAAGCCGGTCAAACAAGCTCTTCGGCGATTTTCCGAACCCAAAAGACAGGCAATGGGAGAAGAGCTAGACAAACTCTTAGAAGCCGGAGTCATCATAGATATAAAACATCCGGACTGGCTAGCCAATCTAGTAATGGTACCAAAAAAGGACAAATCCTGGCGCCTCTGCGTCGATTTTAAAGACCTTAACAAGGCCTGTCCAAAGGACCCATTCCCCCTCCCTCGCATCGACCAAATCATCGATGCTACCGCAGGGCACGATTCATTGTGCTTCCTCGATGCATACTCCGGGTACCATCAAATCAAGATGGCAGAGAAAGACCAGGCTGCAACGGCATTCATTACTCCATATGGGCCATTCTGCTTCAACACAATGCCCTTCGGACTCAAAAATGCCGGCGCAACATATCAGCGCATGATTCAAACATGTCTGGCTACCCATATAGGCAAAACAGTAGAGGCATACGTAGACGATGTGGTCGTCAAGACCAAACACGTCGAAACTCTAGTAGAAGACTTGAGGGTGACATTCGACAACCTCCGAGCATATGACATTAAGCTCAATCCAGAAAAATGCGTCTTCGGTGTACCAGCCGGAAAGCTCTTGGGCTTCATCGTATCCGGTAGAGGAATTGAAGCAAACCCGGCCAAAATCCGAGCTCTGTCACAATTGGATATTCCAAAAGACCTCAAGCAAATACAAAAACTAACCGGATGCGTAGCGGCCTTAAGCCGCTTCATCTCTCGTTTGGGAGAAAAGTCTCTGCCCCTCTACTGCCTCCTCTAGCGCACCGAACATTTTGAATGGTCGGATGCTGCCACAGCCGGACTCGAAGAAATAAAGGCCATACTGGCAACAAATCCGGTCCTGGCCGCGCCCAACCTGGGCGAACCTATGTTATTATATATCGCAGCAACACATCAAGTTGTCAGTGCGGTACTCGTCGTCGAGCGAGAGACAGAAGGGCACAGATTCCCTCTTCAAAAACCTGTGTACTACGTATCCACTGTTCTAACTCCATGCAAGTCCCGGTACCCACATTATCAAAAGATAGCATATGCGGTGTTCATGGCATCCCGGAAGCTGCGACACTACTTTCAAGAGTGTTCCATAACGGTGGCCTCCGAAGTACCTCTCAACGATATTATAAACAATCGCGACGCAACGGGCAGGATTGCAAAATGGGCTATTGAGCTCTTACCATTTGACATAACCTATAAACCACGGCGAGCTATAAAATCGCAGGTTCTAGCCGACTTCGTCGCCAAATGGACCGAAGCCGAACTCCCTAAAGAGTACGGCGCATACTCCAATTAGATCATGCATTTTAACGGATCCAAAATGTTGGCTGGCTTGGGGGCTGGCGTCGTCCTGACGTCCCCAACTGGAGACACAATCCAATACATACTTCAAATAATGTACATGGACTCCAATAACACAGCCGAATACGAGGCCCTTCTACATGGCCTCCGGATGGCAATCTCCATGGGCATTCAACGCCTAGAGGTGCGCGGGGATTCAAACCTCGCAATATCCCAAGTAAATGGAGACTTTGATGCCAAAGATCCAAAAATGGCAGCTTACCGCAACGCCGTCCTAAAAATGTCAGCTTGGTTCGAAGGACTCGAATTCCACCATGTAGCCCGGGATAATAACTAGGCAGCATACGTGTTAGCACGCATCGGCGTGAAAAGAGACGCCGTCCCTCCAAACATCTTCCTGGAACGGCTCTTCAAGCCATCCATGTTATGGGAAGAGGAGTTCGGAAATAACAATCCAGAGCCAGCTGCATCACCTAACTCAGACCATTCTGACACAATCGGCGGCTCAGCCAACGAAATAACACCTTCAGCCCACGAAATAATGGCAGTAATTGCCCCGTGGACAGAACCATTCCTAGCCTACTTAATTCGGCAGGAACTTCCCGAAGACCAAAATGAGGCCCGCCGCATAGTTCGACGATCTAAAGCCTACAAGGTCCATGAGGGAGAACTTTATAAGAAAAGCACAACCGGAGTCCTTCAAAGGTGTATCTCCGAAGAGGAGGGGCGGAATCTCCTGGCTGAAATTCACGCTGGACTCAGCGGGCACCACGCTGCAGCCCGGGCACTCGTAGGCAAGGCCTTCCGTACAGGATTTTATTGGCCGACAGCCCGGGCAGATGCTCAGGACTTAGTCCAACGATGCGTCGGTTGCCAGCTCTTTGCTAATTAGAGCCACATGCCACCCACCGCCCTCAAAACTATACCCATTACCTGGCCGTTCGCGGTCTGGGGGCTTGACATGGTTGGACCCCTTAAAGGGGGAACCCACAAGCACAAATACTTATTGGTCATGGTGGACAAATTCACCAAATGGATTGAGGCCAAGCCGGTTAAAACGGCAGAATCCGAACCGGTGATAGACTTCCTATCCGGGGTAGTACACCATTTTGGCGTCCCCCACAGCATCATCACTGATAACGGCACGAACTTCACTGCCGACGAGGTTAAACTCTGGTGCAAAAACATGGGCATCAAGCTAAATTACGCTTCAGTCTATCACCCCCAAACTAACGGTCAAGTCGAGCGAGCAAATGGTCTAATCATGAGCGGCATCAAACCCAGACTAGTGCGGTCCCTCAAGGAATCTAATACGCACTGGGTAGAGGAGCTCGACTCCGTACTCTGGGGGCTGCGGACCGCGCCAAACCGAACTACTGGATTCACACCATTTTTCATGGTGTACGGCCCAGAGGCAGTTCTGCCTTGCGATATAATTCATGACTCACCTCGTGTGCACATGTACAAAGAAAGAGAAGTCGAATTGGATCGGTAGGACAGTTTGGACGCCTTAGAGGAGGAGCGGGACGTGGCAAAGGCTCGTTCCGCATTCTATCAGCAACAGGCTCGAAGATATCAAAGAAGAGAAGTACGGGCCAAAACTTACAATGTCGGCGAACTCGTTCTACACCTACCGGACAAGAAAAAGGACAAACTTAAGCCCAAGTGGGAAGGTCCCTTCATCATCGACCAAGTCCTGACCGGCGGAGCATACCGTCTACATAAAGCATCTGACAACTGACTCGAGCCGAACCCATGGAACGCAGCCCGTCTCTGAAGATTCTACGCCTAAACACCGGACTCAGAGTTCGTCTCCCTCCCCCGTCCACCTTTTTATATTTTTTACTATCTCTTGTCCCCCTCCTTCTTCCCACCTTTTTTTCAATACCTTTTATAGGCTGATTTGCGCTTTGTTCGCACACACTTGATGTGCTCCTAGCACTCATTATACCTGGGGGCTTCTTTACCAGAAGCTTATTAATATGGGCTTCACGCCCAATACATGTGTCATACTTCTGCATGTACCTTTTATTCACCATTATATGCATCGATATGACTTAAGTTTTGGCCAAGCTGGGTTGCCTGGCTCCTGTGCTTACCCCTACGTTCCCGATTGTTCGGCTAGGAGGTAAAGGGAGCACCTCTGTGATTGTTACTGCCGGGTCAGCCGGATGTGTACCTCAGACTGGGTGAAGCCAAAAGCTAGCGTTCTTAAGAGAATATTCGATCGGTGACTTGAAAGATGATTTATTACTTACTTATTTATAAGCCCCTAGATGCTTTTTCTGCTATTTTCGCAGTCCGGCATTGCACCTTAGGGCATGCCTCCCAGGGAAAGGAACCCTTAACGGAACTATTCTCCCTGGAAGATGTTTCTTACTAACCATGTAATATAACATAACTAGTTGGGCACTTGTCTGATAAAGCAATTATGACCCCGACGCCTTGTCTCCATGCATGCCCCGGTTCTTTTATAACCGTAGGGGTATTCGGACACACTCCGGACTGTTGGGTCCCGAGGTTGAAGCGAAACGGTCCGCAAAGACAAACGATCTGCAATCCGGCTAGAAGGCATCTTACATGTCATTTCAAATTACATCGTCAAACCGACTGATTGTACTCCTCCTCAATCCCATCTAAAAGGCTGTCTAATTTACAGTCCTGTTGGGAATATTTCGCGGCCAGTTCTACTTGGCCATACATCAAGCTCACAGGGATCTCCTTCCCATCAGGCCCCGCAGGTCCGACCTCGGCCATGTGGTTTGGGTCAGCCTTCGGGTAGCGCGTCTTCACCATGGCCCAGGCCTCCCTGGCGCCCTGACGGCAGGCCGATATCTTCTACAAATGGAGGCATCGCCGTGCTCCCTGGAGTTTCTCAGCAAGCTCACCAAGGCCCTCGGGTAGGGAGACAGATGGCCATAAAGCCTGAACGCCGCCACTCATCGCCTGCCGAACACGTTCGAACAATTGCGCCAGCTCGGGTAGTTGGTCACCTGTTGACCCAGCATTTCCTCCGCAGGGCGACCTGTGAGCACACCTAAAGACATATTTCTGTCAAACGACTTCCTCGCCGAATTCTTCTTTTCAAAGGAATTTGCTCAAGCACTTACTATAAATGTCGTGACGAAGTCGCTGATTCTCCTTCAAGGAGCCAGACAGCTGGGCCCGAACACCTTTCAGCTCTTCTCCTAGCTGGGTGTGGGCATCTTGGAGCTTGTTTCTCTCCTGATGCACCTTCATAAGCACCCTCTCGCCAGCCTTTAGCTGACACAGTAGCTGTTGCTTGTCCGGATCTAGTCCGGCGCCCTCTGCAATATTATTGTCAGATTCACGCCGCACTTTGTTAATTAATTATCTTTTCAAAGTACGTCTTACCAGCGGGGGTCTCTGTGGCTCCCCCTGTGGCGGCCAGTGCGGCCTCAAGTTGGGCCTTGCACTCTTGGAGCTCCTGGGACAGATGGGTATTCTTCTCCGTAAGATCCTGCATAAAAATTGATCCTTAAATCAGTTATTTTAACCATTTTAAGTCTCGGGGTCTACTGACATATATAACTATTAAAATTACTTACGTGTATGTCTTTCACATACTGCTCCGTGGCTCCGGTTAACCCATCTTGAGCGGCACGGAGGTGCGCGTTTCCCGCATCAAAGGCATTTAACGCCTCCGGGGAGAAACACGCGTCACGAAGAACTGTCCGGCGATGCCTGTGATTCATGGTGCTCTCCACCTCAGACCGGGTGGCGGACAGCCTGTCGGCATCCTCCGTCGGAGGAGCGTCCGACTCATGCCTTGTATTCGCCTCCCCTTCCGGGCCATGCGTTGGAGCATGGCTGGCGGAGGCTTGATTGGCAACCTCTCTGGACACTGTCCGGCGAGCGTTCTTTTTGGAAAAGTTATGAGCATTAATATACCTCCTGGGAATCCTTCCCTTAAAAAATAGAGGTGCTCCGTACCGTTGCGGCGACGTTTCAGTTCGCGTCGCACTCCTCTTCCGCCTGCTGGGCCAGACTGACCCTTGTTGGCCAGTCGCCGCGGGCTCGACTTCCTGCCATAAAGGCGCTTCCTGCCGAACACCATTGGTGCACGGTGGTCAGAACTAAGCATTAAAAAAGTAACGGTGCCAGGACTTCGGTCATACTCACCGGGGAAGCCGGACACAAACCGGGGTAGTCAGCCATAATGGCGACTAAAGCATTATCTATGCTGAGCTGGTGGTACACCCCGTCGATCAGTTCCACCGCTAAGTCCGGATCCTCTTCAGAGGCCGGATCAAGGGACCTTTCTGGGTCTTCGGGTTGTGGGGCTGGGCTTTTTATGCCCTCCACATCCCGACGCAGTTCCTGTGTCAAAATCATACAATAAGACATTTGCCTTTAAAGGCACGGTTCAGATATGCATGCGAGCGCTTACCCAGCTCCGAGGGTTGTTCATGGAAAATCCGTTCAGAGGATTCGTGCGGAGGAAGTCCTCCTTCTCCCCCTTGTACAAGCCGTACATGATCTTCACCAGATCGTCGGCCGAGCCAGGTCCCTTGCGGCCGTGACGGGTGTCGTCGTCGTCTCCGCTGAAGTCCCACATGGGGTGGCCCCTATATTAGAGCGGCTGCACCCCACGCATAATGCATGTGGCCATGACTCCGATCATGGTTAATCCGGAATGGGCTAGCAGCCGTATCCGGCCCATCAAGTAATGGACGCTACTATCATCTTCTCGTCGAGGGCTCCGTGGGTGCCAACTTAGGCGTTTCTTCAGGGGAGCGTTGCTGAACTCCGGAAGGCCGATCCGGACTGGATCCGGCAGCGGAGCGTCCTCCATATAAAACCACTCCGAAGGCCAATCTTCGGACGTCTTCTTTGGGGTCCCGGACAGGTATCCGGTCCCGGCGATGCGCCATATTTCGGCTCCGCCCACTTGATATATCGACCCCTCGTGAGAGCGGGGTACGAGGCAAAACAGCCTCTTCCACAGCGCAAAATGGGGCTCAATGCCCAAGAACAGCTCACACAGAGCTACGAAGCCCGCGATGTGCAAAATGGAGGCAGGTGTAAGGTGATGACGCTGGAGTCCGTAGAACTCCAGGAGCCCCCAGAGAAACGGATGTGTAGGAAACTCGAGTCCCCTTATTAAGTAGGAGACGAAGCACACCCGCTCTCCTTTGGAGGGATTGGGGGCGCTCTCCGCCTGCTTCCCTCCTTTGTAGGTGGCCAGTCCGGCTCGAACCGGAACCATGAAGGCCGGGGGAAGATATCCCTCTGCTTGGAGCATCACTAACTCGCTGTGCGGGACTGAGCATCTCCTCCAATCTCCTGGCTTAGGGCTGGGAGTGCGAGAAGAGGAGCCGCGTCGACTGTCCATGTTGGAATGGGTTTGGTGTCAGATGCGCCTCGATGAGTGCTTGCGGAAGGAGGAGGATGTGATTTGGATCTGGATCCTCGCCTTTCTTATAGGCAGCTTACTTGCGCAGCTAGGGGGTAAAACATAAAAATACCCTGGCTTTTCGCATTCATGCGACGCGTGGAAGAAGACCATTATTGGACGCGGAAGCCAAGGAGCGCATCATTTATGAAGCAACCGGACACTATCCGGCAAACACATGGAGCATGAAGAAGAACCCGCCTTGCAAACGCCGAAGACAACATACGCGCCGGATTCGTCATTATTGAAGCCTGGTTCGGGGGCTACTGAGGGAGTCCCGGACTAGGGGGTGTCCGGATAGCCGAACTATCATCATCGGCCGGACTCCAAGACTATGAAGATACAAGATTGAAGACTTCGTCCCGTGTCCGGATGGGACTTTCCTTGGCGTGGAAGGCAAGCTTGGCGATACGGATATGTAGATCTCCTACCATTGTAACCGACTCTGTGTAACCCTAGCCCTCTCCGGTGTCTATATAAACCGGATGGCTTTAGTCCGTAGGACGAACAACAATCATACCATAGGCTAGCTTCTAGGGTTTAGCCTCCTTGATCTCGTGGTAGATCTACTCTTGTAACCCACATCATCAATATCAATCAAGCAGGACATAGGGTTTTACCTCCATCAAGAGGGCCCGAACCTGGGTAAAAACATCGTGTCCCTCGTCTCCTGTTACCATCCGCCTAGACGCACAGTTCGAGACCCCCTACCCGAGATCCGCCGGTTTTGACACCGACACCCCCACTACACGGGACCCCCATTTCCTCTCCCCCTCCCGCAAAAACGACTAATTCCACAACACCAGAGCATCTTATATCACGCCGTCCGTACTTCATCGCCCTTTCTCCCCTTTCCTCCCAAAACCCTAGACTGCTCATCCACCAGTGTACAATAGCCCATTCACTGCCAGCGGCGTCCACCTCGCCGGATCTGCTTCTGCGGCCGCATCTACCCCTCCCACCTCCCCTAGAAACAAGTAGACTGCTCATCCACTGCTGTACCATGGCCCGTTCAGTGCCGGCCTTGTCCATGGTGCCGGATCTGCTTCACCGGTACTCTCGTCAACCGCCGCGCATCTGCAGCGGCTCATTCGTACTCCCCACCGGAGACGCTTCGTCCACACCCCCCGGAGCCGCCCCACCGACGCCCCCGTCGACGGCCTCTGATCCTCTTTGTCGACACCTTCCTCAACCCTACCGGAGCCACTTCGCCGACACCTTCCTCAACCCTACCGGAGCCGCTTCGCCGACACCATCGTCAATCCTACCGGAGTAGCTTCGCCTATACCATTCTCAACCCTACCGGGGCAGCTTTGCCAACTCACAAGTCCACGGCCTCAGATCCGCTTCCTCGCACCCTCATCCAACCTACCGGAGCAGCTTCTGATGCCCCATCCACGGCCACAGATCTGCATCGTCGACACCACCCTTAACCCAACCACCGGAGCAGCTTTTGACACCCCGTCCACGGCCACAGATTCACGTCGTCGACACCATCCTTAACCCAACCACCGGAGCAGCTTCTGACGCCCCGTCCACGGCCGCAGATCCGCGTCGTAGACACCATCCTTAACCCAACCACCGGAGCAGCTTCACCTACGCCCTCGTCCACGACCACAGATCCGCTTCGCCCACACCATAGTCCACCCTACCGGAGCCGCTCCACAAACACCCTACTCGACGGTTTTAGATCTCCTTACCGGACCCCGACAGCCAGCGCAGCGCCATCACCCTTGATGTTTCTAACCTGATTCCCACCGCCTGTAGAGATGCCAAGCACCCGCCACGGCCTAGGTACTTGTCACCTTTAAATCCGTCCAGCATCACCTGCCCGATGTACTTCAAATATACTAACCAGTCGCTGTTACCTGTTATGCAGCTGGCAAAAACTACAAGGACGATGTTTCTTCTGGATCTAACAGCTTGGCCAACCAAGATCCTTGACCGAGGCATTGCTATGATCTTGTAAGCGTGTCTCTCTCTGTTGTATTGTTCTGTGCCTGCCAGCGTGCTTTGCTAGGATTTTCGACCAGTAATCCCTTTGTGCAGACAAAGATTTCTACTACTGGCTGCTAAATTAGATATGTTGATGTCATACATGATACTACCTCATACCTCCGTTCCTAAATATAAGTCTTTCTAGAGATTCCACTATAGGCTACATATGGAGCAAAATGAGTGAATCTACACTCAAAAATGCATATATATATACATCTGTATGTGGTCCATACTGGAATCTCTACAAAGACATATATTTAGGAACAGGGGCAGTACATTACACAAAATCGTAGGTGGCATGTAGGAATTCCAGTGCACTACATTAGGCTCCCTTAGAGTGCCTGCTAGTCCAGCATACAGAGTTATGGCTAGTTTATGGTACGCACACAATCGTTAATTGGTGGTTTAAATATACACAAGAGATATGCAATGTAGTATCATGTAGAGATGTCTGAAATTAGCCGTGTAACTTGCAGATAGGGTTACACAATGTAAAAGTACAAGATGTATGTGGCAATTTCATGGAACATCACAAAAAAAAGGAGAGGCAGCGGTGAGCCTATACAGTGTGCTATGGTACGTCACTCCTCCATTGCAATCATCGTGACATGTTATTTGTATGTCAGTTCTATTAGCCAAGTTTCTTAGGGACAGTTATTACGAGTTATCCTAAGAAAATAAGCACCTGTGAATATAAGCTCCATGTAATAAGCCAACCAGTTCTTTTCATTGCGTTTTCAGCTTATCTTTGGTATGATCAGTGGAAAGTTTAGATTGCATTATATTTTTTTCATTTTGCTGCCCATATGGAAATTAATTTGACTTGCAAACATCACAAATTGAACACAGTGCAGTAATTAATATGATAGGAAAACATACCATCACTATTTGCTCAAAATGCAAATACAAAGATCCCATCTACTTGGCATAATCTACTTTGGTCAATGTTTTCCATAGAGATCCCATTGCCTAATTTAAACGAAGAACGCATGACCCACATTTAAATGAAGAACAATTATTTATTGAAATTCGATGATCCAAGTGGCTGGTTATTATCATATAGCACCATCACCTGAAAGCATCATATAGCAGCAGCTAATAACAACTCAGCATACAGCAGCAGCAGTCTGCAATTCATCATATACCAGAAGTAGCTCATAGCAATTCATCATATAGCAGCAGCAGGAGCAGCTCATAGCAATTCATCATATAGCAGCAGCTGGAGCAGCTCATAGCAATTCATCATATAGCAGCAGCAGGAGCAGGTTATAGCAACTCATCATATAGCAGCAACAGCAGCTCAAAGCAATTCATCATATAGCAGCAGCAGCAGCTCATAGCAACTCATCATACAGCAGCAGCAGCTCATAGCAATCTATTATATAATTAAAACAGAAGATAAATAAGAGGGTGTTTGTTTCCAGGGACTTATTGGTTTAGGGACTTAAAAAAGTCCCTATAAGTCCCACCTAAACCAAACACAAGGGACTTATTAGGACTTATTGTGGTGATTTGGGACTTATCAAATAAGACTCTCAGGGAGGAGCTTATTGGGACTTATCCCGAGTCGGACCTACCCAGCGTCGCTCCAGGCTCGTTCCCCGCACGCCGCCTGCCTCTCGGTCCAATCACCGTCGCCGCCCCGCCTCTCGCCCCGTCGCCGCCCCGCCTCTCGCCCCGTCTCAGTTCGTTCTGCCTCGGTTCGCCGCCCCGTCGCCGCCCCGCCTCAGTTCGTTCTGCCTCGGTTCGTTGCAGCGGTGCCTCCAATTGCCGGACAGGCCCTCTCCTGAGCCTCGTTGCAGCGGTGTAACATGGACTTATAAGTCCATGTAAACAAACAGGTAGGGACTCGGGACTTATAAGTCCCTGTAAACAAACAGGTAAAGACTTATGACTTATAAGTTGGGACTTAAAAAAGTCCTAAAACTTATGAAACAAACACGGCCTAAGACACCATGTTAATCCACATATACTACTATTATTACCACCGTTTGATTAGAATAACAATGGCTCAGATTTAAAAGATTTTACATAACATGGTAATATGTATGTGTCAGCAAATTGAACTGTCACGTCTATATGGATACGCACACAAGGCTCATCAATAGAATCGTAGAAGGTCCCTAAAAAACAGAATCGTAGAGGGAAGCACCGGTTAAGGGATAGAAGACGTACATGCTTTTGCCAAAAATAACACAACACAGAATAAATTATCTCTAACCACTACTATTAGATATAGACGTTTACATGTCCAACTATTGTCACGTGCAATTCCTAACCGGGACTCTAAAGGACACATACATAACTCGGACACTCGGTGAGCCAAGGACACGTAAACACATACAAAGATTGCTTATGGAAAGAGTCTCCATAAAAATACAAATCTGGCCGCACCCATCAGTGTAATGTCACTTATAGCCTTTAATTGGAAAAAAGAATATAAACATACAAGGACTCCATAAGGACACGACCAGAACTCATCCATCAGAATACATAGCCGGCCGCACCCAGCAGCCAGCACATGCCCACCATCCGCCTGGAAATCAAAGACACAGCAAGTCGCGACTCAGCACCACGACCAGGAAAATTGAAGCCAACCAACTCTACGACGCCGTGACTCGACGATCCCACCACCAGGACGATTGAGGCAAACACGCTATGATCCGAGATGTTCAGACTTGGCGCTCAACCAATATCGAAGCCAGCCCAAATTATGAAGTGGCATGCTACTATTTTCTACATAAGTCACACCCAACCATCTGAGTTTCCTTCTCACCTGAACCAACAAGGTTAGTAAGTATCATTACTATGAACTCAATCTTTCAGCTAAAATCTTCATATGTACATTATCAATTGACAACTATGTTTTCAATCCTTTTGAAGCAATGCATTTTAATCTTTTTGAAGTGAAAACGCTAGGGAATACAAGAAGCTGAGAGATTTCAACAAGAGACCAAAACTGGGATGTTTAAGTGAAAGTAATGAGAACATGGGATACAATCAATCCTCCAATCAATGAACTTATGAGCCTTGATGTGATCTTGATGGATGAGCAGGTTTATGCTATACATACTCATCGACAACCAAAGTGTCTATTGTGACCTCAACAATACTGCAAAAATTCAATGGTAAGTCCAGCAATTTTAAAACTTGATATGTTATTTACAAAAAGAAAAATATCTAACAGATTTGTTCTTGATACGTTTGTGCCTATAGTCAACCAATGCCACAGGAGCATAACCTCAGGAACTTCTTAACTGGTACGAAACACCAGCTATTCTGATTTATCGACTAATTAACTGTGACTCAATGTCAATCCATATATACAGGCACCCAGCGGAAGAATCTTTATCGAAAATGATCGATATAGTACTACAACACACTAGAAGAGCAAATGTTTTATGGAAGGGCATTACAAGAACTTCCTTAGATGAGGCAAAAAAAAACTAGAGAAATCAGGTAGTCACAATTCAGTCATATATGTTATAATAGCATCTTGACTTATATATGTCTAACAGTTTCTTTAAAATGCGAACTTTGATTTTCTTGGTAATTTTTAGGACTATGTGTTCATTGATTTGAGAAATCTACTAATTTGAACAGGAACTTTTCTATATTATTTGCTTTGCACTGATAACAATGGTATGGTAGGTGCCATATTCAACTCCAAATTAGCACTGTACAATTACTACAAGTTACACTTTATTTGACGAGGACAAAAAGTTGCTTAATACATTTGTCTCGAATTTGCTAAATTCATTGGATGTGAAGGAAATCTAAAGCAGCGCCAAAGATTATACAAAAATTATATGGAAGAAGATTTATCTTTCGCTTCGGCATGCAAAACTATGCAGTAAAATGAACATACATACCTGATGATGGGCTTGATATGATGTACTTTTTTTCAAAAAGGAGATATGATGTACTTGAACAATATGTTCTTTAAAAATTAAGTATTGTGGGTCTATTTTTCTTCACTGGTATATCTTGCATGCCACATAGGATTTGATGAATGATGAAGTCGACAACATCTTCAAATAAGGAAATAAGAACATGCCGGCTATAAGAGTAATAGGTTTTTCCAATATATACTTTTGCATTTCAAAGATATGTCTAATTTTCAAATATATTTTTATTTTGCAGTCACAGAATAATAAAGATTCAACTAGGCAAAAGGAATATGGACCGATGTCTGTGATAGAGGAACCACATGGTACTGATGGGACTATAGTAAATGAATATGAGCATGGAAACCAAATATTATTGTCAAAGCAAATGTCGAAAGTACAATGCTTAAAGATGAAGACTCATGTGCTCGCTCTGCCGGCATCTAATGGTGAGGTTAAATTAGGTTTTGGATTGTAGTGACTAAGCTTATTTACTCTGTCAAAAGTTGGCTTGAAAAAAATTATTTTCCCCTATTTTTTGACGGGTAACTGCAGGAGCTCTGCCAATTCATTACAGTGGGGGAAAAACTGTACATGCTGTTACCAGCAGGGAAAGAACAAAGAAGGAAAAGAAAACTAGACAAACAAAGCTAATTACGCGCAGACAACTAGCCCAAGGGCCTCAATGTATGCATGTATGGTCAGTAAAAATAGTTTGTTCTGATGGTTACAGTTGATAAATAATGCATATACCAGTGAGAGTGAGCATCATGACCACTACCCTTGCGAGGGAGGCTGCAAGAATAAGCAAGGATCCTATGAATGCACATGCAACAAGAACTCACACAGTGCTAATTCGTACAAAGAACTCCCAAAGTTTCCACTGGAAGCAAAGATCGACATAGGTATTTATGTGCCGATTCACCTAGACGCATCACAAGTATCACCTACACCCATTAAGCCAGTCGAGAATTGGCTGCATGTCAATTAAGGCATATGAAGCAAATTTTAGTTAAAACATGCAAGCGTTTTTGCTTTCTCTTAAATGAATGTATGAGTTATACAACTTGCTAATATGTTGTTACATCAAATAGAAAAGTATATACTTTTTAATCCAACTAGTAGGGGAAACAAACCTGTGAAGAATTGGGCGCTACGGAGGAAGTAGGAATGATGCGTATCTATGCCGCATCGACCATGCCCGGCATGCCGATCTCTATCCTGTGTCGCAGATCCAATAATTGAAATCAATCACATCCCGTTTGAAGCATAAAAAAAATATTATTTACAATCTAAAAATGAAAGTAAAATGGTGAAAATTAACGGACATGCTAAAGCCGACCTGGGCGATTGGATAATACGAGAACGACGAGGAAAACTTTGGAGGAGATGGTCGTCGAACGCGATGACCCAGCTCTCTGTCCCGGCGTCTGTCTCTCCAGTTCAGCAGAGATGAGAATGAGATGCCGCATCATGGGAAGGCGAGCAGCGCTAGATCCGCGGCCAGAAGCTTTGCGCCATCCCTGCCTCGGCCACACCTCGATCCAAAGAACAGTAAGAGAAAGGGGATTTTCTCCATGCCTGGGTGCTTCAAGTACAACGGTGGCCAGTATAGTCCAGAGTTTTCCATTACTATTACAGTGAACCGTCAGTTTGCGAGATATTAATCTGGTGTGACCTACACTATGTGACCGGTGCCTGGGCATTAAAATAGGGTCGCGCTAACTGCCACACGTGTGGCAGGAAGGGAGACGCATCACACGTCTCTAATGTAAACAGATTGCCACGTCATCGCATGCATGCATGCAGAATTTTTTTTGGATTTTCAGTTTTTAAAATGTTTTATCTCTTAAACGAAAAATCCGATTGAAAATCCGTTTTCATCATTAAATCCCTCGCGATGTGATCTTCGAAACTAGATCCCATGTTGATATGTTTTGATGAATTTTTTTTGAATTAAAAGTTGCCATGTCTATTGCATATGAATTGCCATGATATTTACACTGAAGTTGCCATGATATTTTTCAGCTATTTTCTTCTACATTTAAAAGTAAATTTTGACATTTATAAAACGGGAAATTAAGAAACTAGACTTGCCATGAACCATAAACTAAAATTGCCATGATACATGCACGTAAAATTACCATGGTTCATACAAAAAATAATTTTCATGGTCAAAGTACTGGAGTTGCCATCATCAAAATACTAAAATTGCCATGATCTACAAACTAAAATTGCCACATGGCAACTTTAGTTTAAGCCCTATGGCAACTGCAGTGTAAACATCGTGGCAACTTCTGGCAAAAAAAATTCGTCGAAACATATCAACATGGGGTCTAGTTTTGAAGATCTCGTCGAGACGGATTTAATGGTAAAAACGGATTTTTAGTTCGCTTTTTTATTTAGGAGATACAACAATTTTAAGCCGAAAACCAAAAAAAAATCTACTGATGTCATCTATTCATACGTGGCAAAATGAGTGGTGATGGAGACGTGTGGGCAATGTGCAAACGCCCATACGTGTGAGCATTAACATTTCCGTTAAAATATGGTAGATTGGGCATCGATGCCCTCAAGAAAAAATTTGACACCACCCTCGTATGGTTGGTTTGCAGCCCGTAGAAAAGTGGGACCCACACGTAGATAAGAAATCGAGCAAGCCAACCTCCCTCTAGATCCTTCATGCTGGAAGTGGGCATCGCTGCACAATTTAATGTATTTTATTGTCATGCTAGAAGTTGGCATCGGTGCCAGCACTTGCTCCGGTTCCCACAATATTTTTTATAGCACCGCATGGGCTATGGATGGCACCGGTGCCAAATTGTGCAGAACTAGATTTGGCACCTCTTTTGACCTACATAGTGAAAGACCTAAACGTATTAGAAGGAAATGATGGAAATACCTATGACCGTACCAAGCATATTTCGTGCCTGTGCCTATAAATGAGTATTTTATAACCTGTAGAACGTCAATGGAAATATGTTTTTGAGAAAGAAAATAGATCTAGGATTTTGCTCCAACGTTGATTTTTTAGCATAGCAAATTCAACATTTTTATGGCAAATTAAGTTGTCGCGAGAACATAATTCCATAAAAATGTTTAAATTGTCATGGTTAAAAGTCTGACATCATATTTTTAACACTATCATCTCGAAAAAACAACATTACATAACATGTTAAATAATAGTGCTCGCAATTCTCTAAGAATTATACGAAAAAAAACCTAGCCGCGCAAATGTGCGGGTTCACCTACTAGTTCATTATATAGCAGCAGTAGGAGTAGCTCATAGCAATGCATCATATAGCAGCAGCAGAAGCAACTCATAGCAATTCATCATATAGTGGATCAGAATGATAATTTGGCAAGAAATCAGAGGAGATCCTCACCTTGTTGGATGAGCTCATCCTTCAACAGCACCTCAAGATCATGGCCTGGGAGGAGGGGAGGGGGAATAAGGTGCCTTCTGCCGCAGTGTGGCATCAGCCGTAGTAGTGCAGCGCCCGCCGGAGTAGTGCGTTGGATGAACCATAATGGAGCAGCTACTGGAGACCATGAGAATGAGGGGCGGCACCAGAGAGAGGAGCAGCCAGGGAGATTTGCCCCCCGCCGGCCATGTAGCCTAGCTGGACATAGCATCGTCGAGGACCAGGCCAGATGGGACCAGTGGCGACGGCTCGCTGGAGGAACCCTAGTGCTGCAGGCAGGGGATCAAGGTAGAGGGAAAGGGGAGAGGAGATGCAAGCGGGCAGGCAATGAATGCTTGCATGTTTGTTTTTACTTGAGGGTCAGGTATGACACGGGCATCAGGAATTGCATTTTGAGTGTAATATAGGCGGGCAACAGAGTTATTTCACTATTCTCCTTCCCTTCAATTTTTAGTGAGGTTCTACCCAAAACACACCCCTCCAGAGCGAAATTAGTTAAGCCCAAGCCCATAACTCAAAAATGACTTCTTTACATCTTTTATGGTTTATTTTGACAATATGCCCTGAAAAGGCGGAATCGAACTGGCCCTTAACCTGCAATTCAATTGTGTGTGCAATGATGAATCACTCCTGCCTGCTATCTGTACATTTAGGCATCATCATACATGGCATAACCTAATACATGTGCATTCCATTGTAGAATCTGGAATATGCAATGTTTATGTTAGTTCATATGTTGCACATGATGTTTAAATGCCCCTTAAATCTGGTCAGTCAAGTGATGGTCTTTAAGCCTCCTTCTTTGCTTCTTTTCTTGATATGTAAGATTTGCTCACACATATGTTCAATTGCTTGTTTGCATCAGCCAGCCATACTAGGACTGTTTGCTTTGATTACTGTCGGCGTTCTGGGAACGGGGGTCCCCAGACTTGCCTGCCTGTGGCCTGCGGCGTGGCTCGAGTGGTGGCCTAGTACAACCCACCTTCATCAGTGCAAGACTCAAGACCCTCGCGGGGCGGACGACACGGGACTTCCTCGGAGATGGCCTCACCAGGCAGGCTTGCGAGGAGGTGGAGAGATCAAGGCAGGGTACCTCACGAGGTGCTCGTGACGCAAGCCATGACGATCGGGACTAGGTGGGCGCCAGGCGGGCGCCGGCCTGTGCAGTGTCCTTGTTTCCTCTTTGGTGCAAAGGGGGCAAGCACATGCGTGGAGTACCGAGGCATCAGGCAAAGGTTGCCATTTCAGTGCAATGAGACCAACACCAGCAGAATGGCAGGATGGAGGTCACTGTGGAGCCCAAGATGGCATCACCACCAGTGGCTTTGGCAGCCGAAGACCAACTTTAGTCAGGATAACTTGTACTAGATGTTCCCCTTCAAAATGGCCGTTGTTGGTGCCCTTCTCGCTCAATATTTGGGAAGAGGACCAGGGCCTCTATAAATAGGACTAGCCACCACAGAGATGGGGAGGGATCAAGTGCTCATTAGACCGAGAGGCGAGCGAACTCACCCTAACAGTTCATCGCACCAGCTCAAGAACACCTCTCACAAGGCTGTTCTTCCCTTGTATTGTTCATCATCAGCCCCAGAGACAATCCACCACACCACACACTGGAGTAGGGTATTACACCACAATGATGGCCCGAACCAGTATAAATCTTGTGTCCCTTGTGTTGTTCATCGTTTAGCTTAGACTCTCACGAGGCGATCGAACGTGGATCAGTAGGGGGAAGATCTTCACGCGCACCCCAGAGTTCGAACCTTGAGGGTCTGCCGGAACCCTACATCCGACATTTGGCGCGCCAGGTAGGGGTGCGCCGGAATCTTTCTTCCGCTATTTCGCGTTCGATCTTCCATCATGTCCATGGCCGACGCTCGCTAGGCTCGCGCCGAGCGTCTGGCTGCTCTCGCTGCCCACGTCGCCCAGACGGCTCCGTCGGTGGGTGCCCCCGTCGTTCCCCGTCGCCTGCCGCCAACGCCGCCACCGGTCCGACAGGGAACGAGCAGCAGGCCTCGTCGTTGCATCCTTCGGTACGGCGGGAAGGCCGCACCGCCACCCCGTCGCTGACTCCAGCTGGTTCGTCGTCCCATGCCCGTCGCGCCCCCACGGACGTGCACGCCGCGTTGCTCCTGGCGCGTGAGCTCCTGCACTACCGTCCCGTCGATGACCTCTACGAGGAGTGGCTCGCTTGCATCACCGACCTTGTCAGCGCCGCAGGGTGCTCCCCTGCGCCATCCCTCTCGCTGCCTCGCCCTCCGACCTGCGCAGGAGGCATAGATCAGGAGGTGCCTCCGCCACCTCCTCCCCAAGAAGGCGCCCTGGCTCCAAGGCGCGCGGCCCCAGGACGAGATCCACCGTGTCCGGCGCCCACGCGACAAGAGAGGAGCTGCCAAGAAATCCCTCGTCCCCAAGAAGGTGCTCGCGTGCTCCCGTCGCCGGTGCGCCACGACCGCATCCACTACAAAAAAAGACACATCCGTGACATTTTGGGCCGAACGAATTTTTTTTCTGTCATACATATGACACTTCTATGACGATAATTGTGACAAAACCCGGTATCATCATAGATGTGGTGGGCTCCTACTTCTATGACAAAAAATCATGACAGAAAATGGGCTTTTCGTCCTGGGCGGGCCGGAGACGCAGCTGCATGACATTCTTTGGGCCGCCCATGATGGAAAAAACTGTGGTAGAAGTGAGGAGGAGGAAAATTTCAGGGAGTTCCCGGTTACGGTGGGAGGTCGGGGACCGAGCGATGCGCATTTCTCTCGTATACGTACGCGCGTGTGTGCGAGAGGCGTTGGCTCTAACTGAACCCGAGCGAGGCATTGGGCTCTAACTGAACCCGAGCGATTGCACTGCAGGCTACGCATTACTGAACCCGAGCGATCGATTCCTTCGCCTGCTGCTAACTGAAGCCGATCGATGTTACCTCTCTGGATGAACAGTGAGCGTTGTGGGGGGGTTTGGATGAACAGTGAGCGGTGGGAGTGGATGAATAGGACCCGTGGCGTTGCCTCTGGATGAACAGGACCCCGATCGATCGAGCCGATTGGGGCTGGATGAACAGGACCCCGTGGAGGGCTGGATGAACAGGACGACCCCGTGGAGGGCTAGATGAACAATAGACGGTGGAGGGGTGGATGAACAGTAGCCCATGGAGGGGTGGTTGAACAGGAGCCCATGGAGAGGGGTGGTTGAACAGTAGCGGTGGAGTAGCGCATGGTGGAGGCTGGATGAACAGGAGCCCGTGGATGAACAGTCGCAGGTGGAGGCTGGAGGAGGTCGATGGTTGCCCGTGGAGGCTGGAGGAGGTTGGCGGTGGAGATGAACAGTATCCCGTGGAGTCCCGTTTTGCGATACGCCACACCTCTCCCGATGAACAGGACCCCCGTTTCGACCGTAGCGCTCCAACACAAGTCCGTTTCGTCCGTTTTGCGGTATGCCACACCCCTCCCGATCAACAGGACCCCCGTTTCGATCGTAGGAGGTCCGTTTCCTCCATTTTGTGGTACGCCACACCCCTCCTGATCAACAGGACCCCCATTTTGACCGTAGGAGGTCCGTTTCCTCCATTTTGCGGTACGCCAGACCCCTCCCGATCAATAGGACCCCGTTCCGAACGTAGGAGGTCTGTTTCCTCCGTTCTGCGGTATGCCAGGCCTCGTTTCCATCGCCTGTTCCGTCCAAGCCCTCCCGATGAACACGACCACGCATTTCGTTCCGACCCAACCGGTTGGCTCCCCATGAACACGATGACGACGTTGTTTCTCTATTCCGACCCAGCCATGTACACGAGCCCTGGCCATACATATATATGCGCGAGTAGGCGTTCGAGACCCCGCCCGTATGTACACATACGTGGCCGTATTTTCTTTCTTGCACCTTGTTGGAAATATGCCCTAGAGGCAATAATAAAATAATAATAATTATATTTCTTTGTTCATGATAATTGTCTGTTATTCATGCTATAATTGTGTTATCCGGAAATCGTAATACACGTGTGAATACATAGACCACAACGTGTCCCTAGTGAGCCTCTAGTTGACTAGCTCGTTGATCAACAGATAGTCATGGTTTCCTGACTATGGGCATTGGATGTCATTGATAACGGGATCACATCATTAGGAGAATGATGTGATGGACAAGACCCAATTCTAAGCATAGCTCAAAGATCGTGTAGTTCGTTTAGCTAGAGCTTTTCCAAATGTCAAGTATCATTTCCTTAGACCATGAGATTGTGCAACTCCCGGATACCATAGGAGTGCTTTGGGTGTGCCAAACGTCACAACGTAACTGGGTGACTATAAAGGTACACTACGGGTATCTCCAAAAGTGTTTGTTGGGTTGGCACGAATCAAGACTGGGATTTGTCACTCCGTATGACGGAGAGGTATCTCTGGGCCCACTCGGTAATGCATCATCATAATGAGCTCAATGTGACCAAGTGTCTGGTCATGGGATCATGCATTACGGTATGAGTAAAGTGACTTGCCGGTAACGAGATTAAATGAGGTATTGGGATACCGACGATTGAATCTCGGGCATGTAACGTACCGATTGACAAAGGGAATTATATACAGGATTGCTTGAGTCCTCGACATCATGGTTCATCCGATGAGATCATTGAGGAGCATGTGGGAGCCAACATGGGTATCCAGATCCCTCTATTGGTTATTGACTGGAGAGGCGTCTCGGTCATGTCTACATGTCCCCCGAACCCGTAGGGTCTACACACTTAAGGTTCGGTGACGCTAGGGTTGTAGAGATATGAGTATGCAGTAACCCGAAAGTTGTTCGGAGTCCCGGATGAGATCCCGGACGTCATGAGGAGTTCCAGAATGGTCCGGAGGTAAAGAATTATATATAGGAAGTGAAGTTTCGGCCATCGGGAAAGTTTTGGGGGTTACCGATATTGTACCGGGACCACCGGAAGGGTCCCGGGGGTCCACTAGGTGGGGCCACCTATCCCGGAGGGCCCCATGGGCTGAAGTGGGAGGGGAATCATCCCCTGGTGGGCTGGTGCGCCCCCCTTGGGCCGCCCTGCACCTAGGGTTGGAAACCCTAGGGGTGGGGGGCGCCTCCACTTGCCTTGGGGGGCAAGCCACCCCCTTGGCCGCCGCCCCCCTTGGAGATCCCATCTCCTAGGGCCGGCGCCCCCCTAGGGGCTCTATATAAAGAGGGGGGAGGGAGGGCAGCTGCACCCATGCTCTTGGCGCCTCCCTCTCCCTCTGCTACACCTCTCCCTCTCGCAGACGCTTGGCGAAGCCCTGCCGAGATCACTGCTGCATCCACCACCACGTCGTCATGCTGCTGGATCTTCATAAACCTCTCCTTCCCCCTTGCTGGATCAATAAGGAGGAGACGTCTCCCTGACCGTACGTGTGTTGAACGCGGAGGTGCCGTCCGTTCGGCGCTAGGATCTCCGGTGATTTGGATCACGACGAGTACGACTCCCTCAACCCCGTTCTCTTGAACGCTTCCGCTCGATCTACAAGGGTATGTAGATGCACTCCTCTCTCTCGTTGCTAGATGAACTCATAGATTGATCTTGGTGAAACCGTAGGAAATTTTTTGTTTTCTGCAACGTTCCCCAACAGTGGCATCATGAGCTAGGTCTATGCGTAGTTCTCTTTGCACGAGTAGAACAAAAATTTGTTGTGGGCGTAGATGTTGTCAACTTTCTTGCCACTACTAGTCTTATTTTGCTTTAGCGGTATTGTGGGATGAAGCGGCCCGGACCGATCTTACACGTACGCTTACGTGAGACATGTTCCATCGACTGACATGCACTAGTTGCATAAGGTGGCTAGCGGGTGTCTGTCTCTCCCACTTTAGTTGGAGCGGATTCGATGAAAAGGGTCCTTATGATGGGTAAATAGAAGTTGGCAAATCACGTTGTGGCTTTAACGTAGGTAAGAAAACGTTCTTGCTAGAACCCTATTGCAGCCACGTAAAACATGCAACAACAATTAGAGGACGTCTAACTTGTTTTTGCAGCATATGATTTGTGATGTGATATGGCCAAAAGTTGTGATGAATGATGAATGATATATGTGATGTATGAGATCATGTTCTTGTAATAGGAATCACGACTTGCATGTCGATGAGTATGACAACCGGCAGGAGCCATAAGAGTTGTCTTAATTATTGTATGACCTGCGTGTCATTGATTCAACGCCATGTAATTACTTTACTTTATTGCTAAACCGTTAGCCATAGTAGTAGAAGTAATAGTTGGCGAGCAACTTCATGGAGACACGATGATGGAGATCATGGTGTCTTGCCGGTGACGAAGATGATCATGGAGCCCCGAAGATGGAGATCAAAGGAGCAATGTGATATTGGCCATATCATGTCACTATTTGATTGCATGTGATGTTTACCATGTTTTTGCATCTTGTTTACTTAGAATGACGGTAGTAAATAAGATGATCCCTCATAATAATTTGAAGAAAGTGTTCCCCCTAACTGTGCGTCATTGCGAAAGTTCATTGTTTCGAAGCACCACGTGATGATCGGGTGTGATAGATTCTAACGTTCACATACAACGGGTGTAAGACAGATTTACACATGCATAAACACTTAGGTTAACTTGACGAGCCTAGCATGTACATACATGGCCTCGGAACACAAGAGACCGAAAGGTCGAACATGAGTCATATGGAGGATACGATCAACATGGAGATGTTCACCGATGATGACTAGTCCGTCTCATGTGATGATCGGACACGGCCTAGTCGACTCGGATCATGTATCACTTAGATGACTAGAGGGATGTCTAATCTGAGTGGGAGTTCATTAAATAATTTGATTAGATGAACTTAATTATCATGAACTTAGTCTAAAATCTTTACAATATGTCTTGTAGATCAAATGGCCCATGTTACCCTCAACTTCAACGCGTTCCTAGAGAAAACCAAGCTAAAAGATGATGGCAGCAACTATACGGACTAGGTCCGGAACTTGAGGATCATCCTCATAGCTGCCAAGAAAGATTATGTCCTAGAAGCACCGCTAGGTGAAGCACCCATCCCAGAGAACCAAGACGTTATGAACGCTTGGCAGTCTCGTGCCGATGATTACTCCCTCGTTCAGTGCGGCATGCTTTACAGCTTAGAACCGGGGCTCCAAAAGCATTTTGAGCAACACGGAGCATATGAGATGTTCGAAGAGCTAAAAATGGTTTTCCAAGCTCATGCTTGGGTAGAGAGATATGAAGTCTCCAACAAGTTCTTCAACTGTAAGATGGAGGAAAATAGTTCTGTCAGTGAGCACATACTCAAGATGTCTGGGGTGCACAACCGCTTGACTCAGCTGGGAGTTAATCTCCCGAATGACGTGGTTATTGACAGAATCCTCCAATCTCTTCCACTGAGCTACAAGAGATTTGTGATGAACTTCAATATGCAGGGGATGGAAAAGACAATTCCTGAGGTATATTCAATGCTGAAATCAGCGGAGGTAGAGATCAAGAAAGAACATCAAGTGTTGATGGTGAATAAAACCACTAAGTTCAAGAAAGGCAAGGGTAAGAAGAACTTCAAGAAGGACGGCAAGGGAGTTGCCGCGCACGGTAAGCCAGTTGCTGGGAAGAAGTCAAAGAATGGACCCAAGCCTGAGACTGAGTGCTTTTATTGCAAGGGAAGTGGTCACTGGAAGCGGAAGTGCCCCAAGTACTTAGCGGACAAGAAGGCCGACAACACTAAAGGTATATGTGATATACATGTAATTGATGTGTACCTTATCAGTACTTGTAGTAGCTCCTGGGTATTTGATACCGGTGTGGTTGCTCATATTTGTAACTCAAAGCAGGAACTGCGGAATAAACGGAGACTCGCGAAGGACGAGGTGACGATGCGTGTCGGGAATGGTTCCAAGGTCGATGTGATCGCCATCGGCATGCTACCTCTACATTTACCTACGGGATTAGTTTTAAACCTCAATAATTGTTATTTAGTGCCAAGTTTGAGCATGAACATTGTATCTGGATCTCGTTTAATATGAGATGGCTACTCATTTAAATCCGAGAATAATGGTTGTTTTATTTATATGAGAGATATGTTTTATGGTCATGCCCCGATGGTCAATGGTTTATTCTTAATGAATCTCGAACGTGATGTTACACATATTCATAGTGTGAATACCAAAAGATGTAAAGTTGATAACGATAGTCCCACATACTTGTGGCACTACCGCTTTGGTCACATTGGTGTCAAGTGCATGAAGAAGCTCCATGCTGATGGACTTTTAGAGTCTCTCGATTATGAATCATTTGACACATGCGAACCATGCCTCATGGGCAAAATGACCAAGACTCCGTTCTCCGGAACAATGGAGCGAGCAACCAACTTATTGGAAATCATACATACTGATGTGTGCGGTCCAATGAGCATTGAGGCTCGCGGAGGATATCGTTATGTTCTCACTCTCACTGACGACTTGAGTAGATATGGGTATGTCTACTTGATGAAACACAAGTCTGAGACCTTTGAAAAGTTTAAGGAATTTTAGAATGAGGTAGAGAATCAACGTGACCGAAAGATAAAGTTCCTACGATCAGATCATGGAGGAGAATATTTAAGTCATGAATTTGGTACGCACTTGAGGAAATGTGGAATCGTTTCACAACTCACGCAGCCTGGAACACCTCAGCATAACGGTGTGTCCGAACGTCGTAATCGCACTTTATTGGACATGGTGCGATCTATGATGTCTCTTACCGATTTACTGCTATCTTTTTGGGTATACGCTCTAGAGACAGCTACATTCACTTTAAATAGGGCACCGTCTAAATCCGTTAAGACGACACCGTATGAATTATGGTTTGGGAAGAAACCTAAGCTGTCGTTTCTAAAAGTTTGGGGATGCGATGCTTATGTCAAGAAACTTCAACCTGAAAAGCTCGAACCCAAGTCGGAAAAATGTGTCTTCATAGGATACCCTAAGGAAACCATTGGGTATACCTTCTACCTCAGATCCGAAGGCAAGATCTTTGTTGCCAAGAACGGGTCCTTTCTGGAGAAAGAGTTTCTCTCGAGAGAAGTAAGTGGGAGGAAAGTGGAACTTGATGAAGTACTACCTCTTGAACCGGTGAGTAGCGCAGCTCAGGAAGATGTTCCTGTGGTGCCAGCACCAACTGAAGAGGAAGTCAATGATGATCAAGGTACTTCGGATCAAGTTACTACTGAACTTCATAGGTCCACGAGGACACGTTCCACACCAGAGTGGTATGGCAACCCTGTCCTGGAAATCATGTTGTTAGACAACGGTGAACCTTCGAACTATGAAGAAGCGATGGCGGGCCCAGATTCCAACAAATGGCTTGAATCCATGCAATACGAGATAGGATCCATGTATGAAAACGAAGTATGGACTTTGACAGACTTGCCCGATGATCGGCGAGCGATTGAAAACAAATGGATCTTTAAGAAGAAGACGGACGCGGATGGTAATGTTACCATCTATAAAGCTCGACTTGTCGCTAAGGGTTATCAGCAAGTTCAAGGGGTTGACTACGATGAGACATTCTCTCCCGTAGCGAAGCTAAAGTCCGTCCGAATCATGTTAGCAATTGCTGCATACTATGATTATGAGATATGGCAAATGGACGTCAAAACGGCATTCCTTAACGGTCATCTTAAGGAAGAACTGTATATGATGCAGACGGAAGGTTTTGTCGACCCTGAGAATGGTAACAAGGTATGCA
Organism: Triticum dicoccoides; assembly: GCF_002162155.2. Classification (NCBI taxonomy): domain Eukaryota; kingdom Viridiplantae; phylum Streptophyta; class Magnoliopsida; order Poales; family Poaceae; genus Triticum; species Triticum dicoccoides. The sequence continues at coordinate 374,227,239 of NC_041389.1, read as the reverse complement.
AGCTCCAGCGATCCATTTATGGGCTGGTGCAAGCATCTCGGAGTTGGAACATTCGCTTTGATGAGATGATCAAAGCGTTTGGGTTTATGCAGACTTATGGAGAAGCCTGCGTTTACAAGAAAGTGAGTGGGAGCGCTGTAGCATTTCTCATATTATATGTAGATGACATACTTTTGATGGGAAATGATATAGAACTCTTGGACAGCATTAAGGCCTACTTGAATAAGTGTTTTTCAATGAAGGACCTTGGAGAAGCTGCTTACATAGTAGGCATCAAGATCTATAGGGATAGATCGAGACGCCTCATAGGTCTTTCACAAAGCACATACCATGACAAGATATTGAAGAAGTTCAATATGGATTAGTCCAAGAAAGGGTTCTTGCCTGTATTACAAGGTGTGAGATTGAGCTCGGCTCAATGCCCAACCACGACAGAAGATAAAGAAGAGATGAGTGTCATCCCCTATGACTCAGCCATAGGGTCTATTATGTATGCCATGCTGTGTACCAGACCTGATGTAAACCTTGTCGTAAGTTTGGTAGGAAGGTACCAAAGTAATCCCGGCAAGGAACACTAGACAGCGGTCAAGAACATCCTAAAGTACCTGAAAAGGACTAAGGATATGTTTCTCGTTTATGGAGGTGACGAAGAGCTCGTCGTAAAGGGTTACGTCGATGCTAGCTTCGACACAGATCTGGATGACTCTAAGTCACAAAATGGATACATGTATATTTTGAATGGTGGGGCAATAAGCTGGTGCAGTTGCAAGCAAAGCGTCGTGGCGGGATCTACATGTGAAGCAGAGTACATGGCAGCCTCGGAGGCAGCGCATGAAGCAATCTGGGTGAAAGAGTTCATCACCGACCTAGGAGTCATACCCAATGCGCCGGGGCCGATCAAACTCTTCTGTGACAACACTGGAGCTATTGCACTTGCCAAGGAGCCCAGGTTTCACAAGAAGACCAGGCACATCAAGCGTCGCTTCAACTCCATTTGTGAAAATGTTCAAGATGGAGACATAGATATTTGTAAAGTACATACGGACCTAAATGTAGCAGATCTGTTGACTAAACCTCTCCCTAGGGCAAAACATGATCAACACCAGAATTCCATGGGTGTTCGATTCATCACAATGTAACTAGATGATTGACTCTAGTGCAAGTGCGAGACTGTTGGAAATATGCCCTAGAGGCAATAATAATATGGTTACTATTATATTTCTTTGTTCATGATAATTGTCTGTTATTCATGCTATAATTGTGTTATCCGGAAATCATAATACACGTGTGGATACATAGACCACAACGTGTCCCTAGTGAGCCTCTAGTTGACTAGCTCGTTGATCAACAGATAGTCATGGTTTCCTAACTATGGGCATTGGATGTCATTGATAACGGGATCACATCATTAGGAGAATGATGTGATGGACAAGACCCAATTCTAAGCATAGCTCAAAGACCGTGTAGTTCGTTTAGCTAGAGCTTTTCCAAATGTCAAGTATCATTTCCTTAGACCATGAGATTGTGCAAATCCTGGATACCATAGGAGTTCTTTGGGTGTGCCAAACGTCACAACGTAACTGGGTGACTATAAAGGTACACTACGGGTATCTCCAAAAGTGTCTGTTGGGTTGGCACGAATCAAGACTGGGATTTGTCACTCCGTATGACGGAGAGGTATCTCTGGGCCCACTCGGTAATGCATCATCATAATGAGCTCAATGTGACCAAGTGTCTGGTCATGGGATCATGCATTACGGTATGAGTAAAGTGACTTGCCGGTAACGAGATTAAACGAGGTATTGGGATACCGACGATCGAATCTCGGACATGTAATGTACCGATTGACAAAGGGAATTGTATACGGGATTGCTTGAGTCCTCGACATCATGGTTCATCCGATGAGATCATCGAGGAGCATGTGGGAGCCAACATGGGTATCCAGATCCCGCTGTTGGTTATTGATCGAAGAGGCGTCTCGGTCATGTCTGCATGTCTCCTGAACCCGTAGGGTCTACACACTTAAGGTTCGATGACGCTAGGGTTGTAGAGATATGAGTATGCAGTAACCTGAAAGTTGTTCGGAGTACGGGATGAGATCCCGGAAGTCACGAGGAGTTTCGTAATGGTCCAGAGGTAAAGAATTATATATAGGAAGTGAAGTTTCGGCCATCGGGAAAGTTTTTGGGGTTATCGATATTGTTCCGGGACCACCGGAAGGGTCCCGGGGGTCCACCGGGTGGGGCCACCTATCCTAGAGGTCTCCATGGGCTGAAGTGGGAGGGGAACCAGCCCCTGGTGGGCTGGTGCGCCCCCCTTGGCCCCCCTGCGCCTAGGGTTGGAAACCCTAGGGGTGGGGGGCGCCTCCACTTGCCTTGGGGGGCAAGCCACCCCCTTGGCCGCCGCCCCCCCTTGGAGATCCCATCTCCTAGGGCCGGCGCCCCCCCTAGGGGCCCTATATAAAGAGGGGGGAGGGAGGGCAGCCGCACCCATGCTCTTGGCACCTCCCTCTCCCTCTGCTACACCTCTCCCTCTCGCAGAGGCTTGGCGAAGCCCTACCGAGATCACTGCTGCATCCACCACCACGCCGTCGTGCTGCTGGATCTTCATCAACCTCTCCTTCCCCCTTGCTGGATCAAGAAGGAGGAGACGTCTCCCAGACCGTACGTGTGTTGAACGCAGAGGTGACCGCGCGGAGAGGTGTACAAGGGTTCACTGGTTCGACTGCGGTGTGAGGCTGCCATCGCCGCAGGGCCTGGCCAGCGGTGGGAATAGTAGGGGGCGGTGAGGCCTCCGCGGCAGCACAGCCGGCCACAGGAGGCAGGAGCATGCGGCACGACTGGCGCTGGTTTGGGCTGCTGGAGCAAGAAGACCAGAGGTTGGAGAAGCACTACAGCCGTTGGATGGACATCGTACGATCACTGCAGCTAGAATCGTTTATATTGACTAAGTTGACAAAGCCCTTGGTTTTTTTGAGCAAAGACAAAGCACTTGGTACGCGTCAACTTAGTAGGCCTACAACTCGGATTTGGCATAGAACATATAGCCCATTTGTGATTTGTAAGAATGTACAACCCATTTTTTAATTCTAATGGAATTTACTACAGCCCATTTACAGTTTGTTAAAAGTACAACCCATCTTCTAGCTAGGACAACGATTAATAATTTCAAACAACCGCTCAAAATAGAATTCAAAAAAATTCCCACATTTTGATGGGATCCGAAATATTTTTATCTGAAATTTCTACTCAGGTTAAATATAATTTCAAAATAAAGTTGTATTACGTTAAAATCCAACAAAATATTGCGCGCGCAACAAGTAATGAAATTAAAATTTTAAAATTCCAAAAATAATATATATTTTTAAACTAATTACGTGTTTGGTGCATAGTTACTGCCCAGTTATTATAATTACATCCCATTTATTATTTCTTAAAGTCCATTTTCTTGTTAAGCCTAATGCATACCTCCTAAGAAAGTTTGCAGCCCAGCGGGGCAGAGAATAACAAGTTGACCCGGATATTGTGTACGACTGTTGGCCCAGTTGCATTGCTGATGTTGAAAAAAAGGCCTGTGTAGTACAGTACAACCTAACATGGTTACTCAGCCCACATTCAGCGACGCCGGAAAGGCCCAAACAAGGCTTCTGTACAACTTTTTCAAGTCACTGAGCTCAATTAATAACTTAAGAAAAAAGTTAGATTACAGTGGAACCTAATTAAAAGCTATCACGAGCAAATAAATAATTCAATGGGTCCCACTTGTGCGTGTGTGTGTGTGTGTATGAGAGAGAGAGAGATAGAGACCCATCGGTCGATGCTTGTAAATACATCTTTCAGCCATATGCATTGCTGATGCTCAGTAAAAACTTATATAGTTGACACAATCATATAGAACATCATAGCACACTAAACTTGCATACAAAAATTTCATGCAGGCGGCACAATCAGGATGGAAGCAGTGGATCGCTACGGGAAGGGCTATGTTGAACCAACGAAGTCGTACATAATGGTTCATCGTCTTTATCAATGACGGGGAAATATCTTGAATGTTGTGCAAAGAAAACATACAGACAACACAATAAGTTCTGCTAGCACATTAAGTTGACGTACAACCCATTCTAAAAAAAGTTTAGGTACAAAATTAGAACAGGTCATAATCAAATGTACTGGCATATCAGTGCTTCACACCCATAGCTCGAATTTAACTAGTATCTGACAAGATTCAGTTGTTACCTCAAATTAGAGCACATCCAGGCAGCCAACCCTGCCTCTTCTCCCAAAGAAGCAGTGGCCTCCGCCGCGCCACGGAGTAGGCCCTGTGCCATCCATTGTTCCGAGCAACACGGGGAAGTCTGACATTGACTCCTGTAATGGACGTCATCGACGGACCCTGGCACCAGCGGCGGCGGTAGGACTTCGATTGATGGATTGACCACTTCTTCAACATGCATGAACACTCGATACAGGTACATCCCTAATGTGGTCCGTGGCGGCCTTGGTGGCAAAGAATAGTACAACCCTGGTTCCTCCACCGGTATCTCAACACCAATCACCTTCGGTATGGTGGACGGTTTCTTCATCCATGCCATAACCGTCAGAGCCCAGCTGTCTGGAGGAACAAACATACTTACGAGCTCACCTCCAAGGTCGTTGATAAGCTCGTTCATGGACTCGCTATTCCAAGCACGTCGAGGCATGTCGTGGAAGGTAAGCTTTGTTAAAAAATCAAGCTCAGAGGGCACCGAGCTCCATCCTGGGTGCCACCGATCAAAGCTCACCAACGCGCCATCGCAGAACAAACGCCGGGAAGATTCGAACACACGACTGCAGTCCAAAGTTGTCCGAAACCTGACGAAGAAATCAGCCGGTGGTGGACAAACTTCGACAAGCAAGTCACTTATTTGGATGTCGTGCGCAATGCCAAGAGCTTTGACAAGGTCATCCGGCGAGACGGGAGGCCGGTCGCCGTTGATGGTTACCATCAGCACTTTGCCGGCAAACTGGTCGTCAAGCACCGCCATGCCACTGTTAAGCGATAGCACGCAGCGACCGAAGGCAGGACGGACCTCAGGGTCTCTGGCTCGAAGATCCGCGTTGACCGGCGACATGATAGTGCGCTTGAGTACATGGAGTACAGGAGGGGGATTTGGGGGAACTGGAGTAGGAATCGAGATTCTAGAGGTGGGGGAGGGGCGGGAGACTGGGGATGAAAAGGTAGTATGAATTTCGAGCACGCGCCAATATGCTCTCGGCACGCAAGCGCACGAAAACACCGGTGGCACCCACATGTCAGCCTAAGAGTCCTTATTCTTTCTTTTTTAGAGAGCCCGACCTTTTTTTCCCAGGATCTTTTGAGATCCCGGCCTGAGAGTCATAATTGACCTGTTTGGCATTGCGTTACTACTCGGCCCATATTCAACGACACCTCACTGGCCCAAACCAGTGTACATCATCGAAAAGACACTGAGCTCAAATTATATAACTTGAAAAAAGGAGATATACTCTAAACACTAGAGAATGGTGATGCCCTCATTTAGCCCACAAGTAGTTCAAGACAATAAACAGTTCAAAACAACGATATATACAACATTCAAACACTGGCTAGTGACTACTACTGACATAAACAGCAAGACATGATAGTTCATAAGAAGTCTTGCTACACCACCAAAATGCACCCATCTGCAGCGCTCAGACTCTCGTGATCCAGACGAGAATGACATTCTAAACAGAAGCAACTATTACATAGTAAGAGTGACATAGACGAGGATGACCAAATGACAAGGAATATGCATAACAAAAGAAAGAACTACCCATCCAGAACCAGCAGCAAAGACAACAAAGTCATTCGAAGAGATGATCCAACACCATCATAATTTGCAGCCCCGCTTCAGCGACCAGTGATCCGAAGACACAAGTACTCCACCCTTTTGATGCAACAACCCAATTATCTATCAACCTGAAGGCTTGAACCACATCACTGCATGTCGTAATTGAGACATCCAAGGATCAAAGTTAATCCGGATGCCTTTGTTATTCTCACCTTCTTTTGGCTGCAGGCTGTATCGTTGACAATCAGGGGAGTTTGCTCCCGAACTCCTAGGGCTCGTTGTGTAGACACAATTTTCCATAGCAAACAGAGCCTCTCTGCCATCAAGGTCCTTGACAACGGTGATCTCCTGGTTAATCGGATAATTGAGTCCGAGAAATAGAGAGTGTGAACCAAGGTTGTTTACTTGCCTCCAACTAAAAAATCCTGATGGCCCCAACAAGCTGGTATCCTGCTCATAGACGTAACAACCACTGTCCGGATACTCACGTATTTCACGGTGCTTGTATACAGTGGGGTTTTTGCAATATAAATTTTCCGGCTCATGTGTCCGAATGATCATCAGTCTTTTGCCGTCGTCTGATCAAGCGAGGAACCAGTTGTGCTTCCCTGTTTTTGGCAAAGGTGGTGTGATTACAAAGGGCAGTAACTGTAGGGACACTGTATCATATCAAAAAGGACATGCATTGTTAATGTAAGATCAGCATTGTTCAGAGTATGAGTAGGATAATGCAAGAAACAACATTGATATGTCCCTGTTGGAACTAGGAGGAAAATACAGGGAAATGTATACCGGGTTCAAAAATATAGAAGTGCCATGCATGGTTATACTCATGTTATCTCGCAATCGATTCTTCACAGGAAACTACCATGTCATGCATGTTATGTAATCATGTTCTGTCCTCACAAACAAATTCTTCAAGGTAACTAACAGACCATGCATTGTTATATACTCGTGTTCTGTGGGCAAAAAATTTGTGAGGATATTATTCTAGCCATTGATTGCTGAAGGGCGAATATAGGTATGTACACATGGTAAGCATTGCATGATTTCACTACTTCCAAATATAGAGTTCTCCATATGCACATTTACTTCCCTAATGTATGGTTAGATGAAACCAACAGTGTGGTGCATGTTTCTACATCATGAAAATGAGGAAAACTAACATGGCCATTGATACACACTCATATTTAGTAGTGGCATATAGATTACTATAAAATAAGGATAATATCCATATATTCCTAACCGTTTGATTATTCAGTGTACAAATTGGCTGTAATGACATGGTCACAATCGCATGAATTAACTCATTCCAAATATAGCTGATTTAGGGCGTCTCTAATACATTGCCATAGTTCTACTCAAATTCCGCTCAAACAGGGATATGCCAATCATCACAAAAAGTTCAAACAGTGTCATGGCATCATCATTAACATGAGACGGAAACAACTTACACGCGCCATCCCAGCAATACGTGGTTCCATCTGCTTTGTCGATCGCATAGATGATGCCATTGTGTTCAATAGCATCACAGAAGTGTGTATCAGCTTTGACGATGATCCACTGCGAGATGGGTTCTCTCCAGCTAAAGAAGGCACCGGTGCAAAGATAGGCGAGTCTGCAGTCGAACAAGGCAATTAGCTTGAAGTCTGCGTAATTCTCATGTCGTGTGGGTACTTGGCATATTACAATCTTCTGCAAAACAAGGTCCGTCCAACTGACGTGGTAATCTAGATGACTTGGACCGCGATGGTAATACTCTATATAATCCAACGGAGGAAGGATAATCTCATGGGAGGTCTAGAAGTTCACGAGCACCAACTTTTTACCGTCTTCTCTGAAGGCAGCCATCCAGTGGGAGTTCATGCCGACCCAGTACATACCTGCCAAGAAGTTTTGGGCGATGGTGATCGGATCAATGTCGAGGGAAATGATGTACGACGAGCCACTACATACCTGCAAAGAAGTTTCGGCTAATGGAGATCGGATTGAAGTCGAGGGGCATAATGTACGCCTCCGTATCAAGGTGAGTCAATCTAAGACCAAATAGCAGCAAGCAGGGTGTCTTGAAAAGCTTAGGCCTCACTTCGATGATGGCCATGTGCATGTCCCTCGAGCATGCAGCCAGCCGCAGGGCGCTCAACATATCCATACACGAACAACAGAGGCCGATGATTTCACTGGGGAGATCCAATCGTGGCTCATATGGATGCTGCGCGGTTCACGTTCGGCCATGGTGGAGTTTGAAAGGTGGGGGTTTTGGGGGGCTTGATTTACGAGGGAGAAGGATGTCGGTGCTGGAGCGGCTATCGAGGGAATAGTGGTACTGGGGGAGGCGAGTGAGGCGGCAGTACACGGGGGCACAGTGAGATGGAGATGGAGACGGAGATGGAGAAGGAGATGGAGATGGAGTGGTGCTATGAGAGCGGAGAGGGAGACGAGGCGAGGCGCCAATGTGCTGTACAACAGCGGTGACAGACTGCATAGTGCACAGGGTGAGGCTGAGTTTGGTAACCGAACACGCCGCCTGGACTAGTGTCAGGCGCAGGGTGTTGTCACTTCACTGTGAGGACCGGATGAATAGTATTTTGACCATCAAGTGTACCACAGTTGTACTACTACTACTAGTAGTAGGAACATGAGTACTCCATTATTGTATAGCGGAAATAAGTCTCCCGTGCTAGCATGCATGTTCACTTCATCGTTCAGGTATCATCCATATTGCGAGCATAACCAAATTCTCGTGCATGCCCAATCAACGCCCTGCCGCGATGCATGCAGTGGTCGTTCTGGTGCATCAAGGACGACATGCAAATCGTTCCACACTTGAGAAGAGGAAAAATGGAAAGGTAGAACGCGGCAGTAGAGGAAGAGAATGCTGGCTAACAAGTCTGGGAGGGGATCGAGCAGGAAGTTAATGCTCCACGCCTAAAAGTTTTGGGAAAACCTGATTTTCATAAGGTGACTTATACTCACCTAAACGGAGGGAGTATTCCTTAACCAGAGAATGTTGTGTCTCCCACTCACGCGCTCAAAAAAAGAAGCTACGACACATTTTTTTATCTGTTTGCATAGGTCCCACCTATCAAGAAGGATGGGCACGTACACGAACAGGTACGACTCATCAGTCTACCCGCATAGCCTTTTCGTTTAGTCTACCTAGCCGTCTAATCAACTGCCTGCACGCCACTTCTCCCATTTACTTCTCCATCGGGAACCGATTCTCCTCGGCTTCTTCACCTCCCCTTCGTCTTCATTTGCATCCAAACCCCACTACGTTCACATTGTTTTAACCTCTTTAAATAATCATCTACTACTTTAGTTAGAATAGCCATCTAATCCTAATTCTCCAAACCATAGCCCTCCGTTCCAGCGGTTCCAAATGGCGAAAGAGATCGAGATGCAGGTTTTTAGCATCCAACATGTCCTCGTCGAAGGATCGATGCGCTTAGTTGCCACCGTCACCGTCCACCCAAGGGTTTTTTGGCAGTGGATCAACAATGTATCCAACTCCCTCGAAAAGGTAGAGATGAGGGTCATCGGTCTTGACACAGAGTACATGGAGCGTGCCCCTGGGAAGATCCAGCGTGCCGCCGTCCTTCAGCTGTGCCTCGAAGATGATGTTTTAGTGTACCACATCATACACTCGCCCTCCATATCAGGTGAGCTTCACGATTTCTTGTCTCGGGAGGATGTATACTTTTGTGGGGCAGTCATCGAAGGGGACAAACAGAAGCTAGAGCCGTACAAACTTGATTTGAAAAGCATCGCTGACCTACAAACTAGAATCAAAATTCCCGTAGAAGATTGTGATAAACAGACACCATCCCTATTTGACGTAGCAAAATTTGTGCTCGGTACAAATCTTCAGAAGGGTGACGAGATGGTGGCTTTAAGGTCGTCTGGATGGGAGAATTATCCCTTGACGTACGAGCGGATAAAATATGCTGCCCTCGATGCCCGTGTGAGTTTTGAGATAGCTGCAAGGTCCAAAGAGCTTGTTGCGAAGCTGTCTCCCACGAGAATGAGAACAAGAAGAAGAAGAAGAAGAAGAAGAAGAAGAAGAAGAAGAAGAAGAAGAAGAAAGCACTGCACCAGCAGGAGGGCATTATGGATGGATGAACTATTTCCTCTCTTGTAAAAAAATATTCCTTCTCGGTGTATATTGATATAGATGGACTATTTCGATGGTGTGCATGTCTTTGGAACAGAGTAGTAGCGTGGGTCCGCTTGACTATAAGGAACTATTTATCCGCATATATAGCTTTCTCTGCTACTCCTTCCAGTGATCGGTATGCAGTGCATGTGTTCGTAGACATGACAACTTGTCCATGGAAGTTCAACTACGGCGACCATCACGTTTCATCTTGCGATTCCCACGACGCCTCTCCAACCCACGGCACCATGCCCCCCGACGTGCGCCTCACCCCTCTTGGCCGCATCGCCCCTCTGCCTTTGTGTGCATGACATGTGGGCCACCTAAAATGCGGCGAGCATCAAGTTTCTACCATAGCCACACGTGATTCCCACGACGCCGCTCGAACCCATGACACCACACGTCCCCCGACCTGCGGCTCACCCCTTTGGCCCCACTGCCCCTCTGCCTTCGGGAGCATTACATGTGGACCAGTCACCTATCGGGTCCACATGTTATTGACTCAAAGGCGTTGAAGCTCAGTCCCGATGGCCCTGAGAGGGAAATGTAACTCCTGCGCCAGGGCTTGTGGTGCTACCGCTGCACGAACTCGTGCCAAACTCGAGATTTGTTTCTTTACTATACATGCACGCAACAATTTAATGGACATTGTAATCTCAACATGGGATGGGGAGCTCTAAATTTGAATTTGAAACTTATAAAACGAAAAGATTCAAAACAAATAAACTGGTAGAGAGGGAGTATATCGTAGGATGTGTCCCATACGAAACAAGTCCCCTGGTTTGTCACCGTGAAGATGCGGTTAGAAAGGAGCACAACGTCTTCGTACTCGTACGGCAACAAATTGGCCGCAGACAGCATGGTTAACCTTTGACCGCCATGTGCAAGGTTCATGCTATCTTCTTCAATCTCACTGTGGTTCCATCATACCAATTCATGCGGTGGCCCGTTGCATGGCTGATCCCAATTTTGGACAAAGGTTCTACGGGAACGGTGTCACCATTGTAAATGTTGTGCAAATTGATGTTGGTACCCTCCCGTACATATGCAAGCCAATCTCCACTCGCACCGAGCCTAACCTGTGAAACAGTGGGCAGGGGGAGAATTAAGAAATGGACATGGAAGTAGTCTTTAGAATGCATTTACTACGTGATCAAACTCATCTTACTTGCTCATCAGAGGAAATCCAAGTGCCCCTCAATGTCGGCATCTCAAGGGGCGTCAACTTGCAACTACGGCCACGCCGCGCTGGAGAGACCCCCAAGGAAACATCCTCGTGCATTCCATGGAACATCAACATGCATTTGTATGAGTAGTTTATCTTGTGAGAGAAAAGGATGAACGAGGGAAGGCCTCTAGAGATAGAGATGGACACTACTACTACCAATGTGCTGGCCCGTGCGTTGCAATGGATCCAAAGTAGTAGAATAATACTTGTTCACGTGCTTGAAATATATAAACTCTAGTTTTGATATACATGTGTCAGCAGACATGACAGCTTGTCCATGGAAGTTGAACCACGGTGACCATCACGTTTCTTGTTTCTACCACTGCCACACCCACACGCGATTCCCACGATGCCGCTCCAACCCACGGCACGACGTCCCCCGACGTGGACATGGATCCTCTGACGTGGCTACCACTGCCTTGCCCTGCCTTTCCTTCGCTGACAGGTGGGACAGCCGCATTTAAGGTCCGCATGTTATTGACTCATAGGCCGAGCACTAAGCCACTGAAGTTCGGTCCCGTGGGCCCCAAGAGGGAAATGTAACTCCCGCGGCAGGCCTTGTGGTGCTCCTGCGGTACAAGCTTGTGCCAAAACTGGAATTTGTTTCTTACTACTACCAACTAGTACTAGTAAGGTACACGTGCATTGCACGCATGAGATTCTGGTGGTTTGTGCATTATGCTTATACATGTGGAGTTTTCTGGATTCTAACATGTGGCAAAATCTGGTGGAATGTAAGGTTAGGCAAGTTTGATTAACTTAGGTGAGTGTTTGGTTCAAGCCACACCTTAGGCAAGCCACACTAAGGCCCCACATGACATACACACAAAAAATGTGGCAAGATTCCCTTAGGCTTGCCAACTTGTGGCTCTCATTTTGAAGAACTAATAACTTTGCCTAAGCTTAGTTGTGGAAAAGTTAGTCATGAATTAAGGGGCTGTTTGGTTCCTAGCCACACCTTGCCACACTTTGCCACACCTAACCTTAGGCAAGTTTGACCAAGTTAGGTAGGTGTTTGGTTCTAGCCACACCTAAGGCAAGGATTTTCTTATGAGCAGTGAGCCCCACATGTCATAGACATAAAAAGTGTGGCAAGATTCCCTTAGGCAAGCCAAAGTGTGGCTAACAATTTGGGCAACTCAACTAAGGCGAGTGTGGCAAAAATCATGTGGCAATATATGGCAAAGATAGTCACAATCCAAACAACCCCTAAGTTCAACCATGGAGTCTTCTAGATTATACATGTGGCAGAATCTGGTGGATGATATCCAACGGCCAGTAGTGCTCGGATTTGCCATCTTTGTACCGTCGGATTGGCTTCATCCAACGACCAACTTTCAATGTTTTTTGACACACTATATAGGGGGTATAGACATAGATGTGCCGGTCCATTGCAATGGATCCAAAGTATATCTATTTAGTGGAGTGCACTCTAAACACATTATCTATTTATTTTTCTCTAACCTTTCGTAGCCATGCAACCAAGCCACATAAGCTTCATCGGTGCCCCCCACATCATATTATTCATACTACGTTGATTGAAAAAAAAAGATAAATCACCCAAAACAAGATCTTCCCATTTTTTGTTCCTACGATGTTGTGCCGTGCATGTACCTACTAGTTGTATAGTGGTAGTACTAGTAATATATTTAGGAGTACAAACTTGGTACTAGTAGGAGTAGTACTAGTACGGAATGCTCCTATTCTATCAACGAGCCCCATCTGACACCAAATTTCTTGGTTTCCGTGCTATAGCTAGATCTTCCCCTCGTTTCTGTTTTCCAACCCGGTGGTGGGTGGGGTGTCGGATTGCTCAACGGCGGTCCCACATGAAAGTGAAAATGCTAGGCAACACGCCTTCCCTAAGCTATGTGTCATGCCGGACGGGCCGTAGAGTACTCCCGATTCCCGGGCGTGTGGGGGTGCGACGCGAACGCGGCAGGCCTTTTCCTTTTACTAGCAATGTGCCCGTGCGTTGCGACGGATCCAAAGTAGTAGAATAGTAGTATTTGTTCACAAACTTGAAAGAAATCACTATTGTTTTGATATACTCCTAATATATTACTCCCTCCATACCTAAATATTTGTCTTTTTTGAGATTTCAAATGGACTATCACATACGGATTATATAGACATATTGTAGTGTTTCTAGCAAGATACCCACGCGTTGCACGAATTTGATGTAAAAGGTAAGCAGAACTTATAAATTGACGGATGGAGTACCATTTACAGTGATGCATATAATTAAGCAAAGGGATCGCACATGTCGGTATTGACTGGAACGAGAATGCAACAGCACAATAAGAATTAAGGCCACGATGATGCGATCGCAGTGGTGGTTACAGAAGGCAAGAAGAAAGATGGATCCATGAACGTACGACCTACTCCTCCTCAACTTAGTGCGCCGGGCCACCGACCGGCGGCTAAGAAGCGGCGGCTTTTGTGGCGAGGTCGAGGTGCTTCTCAGTAAAGGCATCCAAGGCTTCCAGCCGATTGAGGAAGGCCAACATCGTAGCGTCCTCACTGACCTTGTAGATACCTATGTACACGATTTGCTCATACACGTGGATGTGTAGGTCGATGAATTCTTGCAGGGCGAGGCGCCTCGCGGCGAGCGCGACCTCCAGGTGGACATTCTTCATGGCGTCGGCGGGCAGTCGCAGGGCCACCATTGCTTGAAAGAGGTTCCGGCCATGGAGGCCGATTAGGGTGGCAGGCAATGAGGAGCCCAGGCGCGCGGGCTGGAGGAGTACGGCGATGTCGTCCGCGAGCTTCTTGAGGACAGTGAACTTGTTGCTGGTGGCAACGATCATCTGGTCCAACTGAGGGTCGTAGTTGGCGTCGACGGCGGCCATCTACCAGCCGGTCTCCAACACTGTCTGGAGACGATCCTCGGTGCCATGCCGCAGGTCGGCGTCGTGGACCATCTGGCGCAGCCGCTGGCCGCTCACGCACATAGCCGCCATGGGTCTGGAGTGAGCTCTTTTGCGCTTAGTGTAGGTGCCTAGGCAAATGCTTAGGTGCGTACGATGTGGTAGATGCATTGGAATGGAGGGGCGCCTTTATATGAGGGCAATGAGGGCAAACTGCGTTGCATTCACATCGTGCAGCCTCTTTTCCCGGACCTCCTCCAATTACTTCCCTCGTGCATTAATAGAAGGAGGATGCATTGGCCGTTCAACATATCGGGAATCGCTACTCCCTCCCTCGTCTTCATTAAAGTCGTATCGGGAACTGCGCCACCCGCTGTCAAATCGAATACTCCCTCCGTCTAGGTGAGTATTAAGTCATCTTACAAAAACCAAATAGTAAACACATAGGCGTGGTGCATTAACTCTCACGTTGTTTCTTATTTTTTTGACATAAATAGAGGAATCAACCAATAAGAGATGTGGGGCTTGTATGCTTTTAATGACTTGAGACTATCAAACATGACATGCAGTGGTCAGTTCGTTGCACAAGAACAAATACAACCCACGTCAGCACACACGCATCTTATAGCATCACATCCAATGGCTATAAAAGATGAATGAGACCAAATTATATCTCATCTAGATGAGTTCTAGCAAAACTGTATTAATAATACTTAGTACTCCTGCGCCATGTATCATATATTAGTATCATGTAGTACTTTATTTATTGCCATGTATGACACATAGTACTCAACTCTCTCTCTTTCTTCATTTAATTCTATGACACCTCATCAAAATTGCTAAGGCTAGTACCATTACAACCAGCCTTAGCAAATACTCCCTAAACATTAAGTTCTCTCATTTTCCTCTCCACCTTGGTCACCTAGACGGAGGGAGTAAACTGCGCGGGCTTTTCCTGCATGGTAGGAGGCGGGGCAGTTCCGCCTATTCGGTTTGACAGAGACGCGACAAGACGAGGGAGTAGGCTGCTGCAAACGTAGGGCTGTGTGATTTGACATTGAGTTACTGCTGGACAGGTGGGCCCCATGATTTGACTTGTCATTATCATTTTAACTGCAGCGCTACGACCGGCGTGAGTCTCCCGATTCCTGACCACCTCCATACATGTGCCTCTCCCAATGCTCCACCATGTAGTAGAGGCTGGCTCTTGCATGAGAGCCCACTTCTCCACTTTTTCCTTGCCTCTCTTTCCTCCACATATGCAAAAATGTCATGTAAAGCGCACTATTGTACTTAGGTTGGTCATAATGGAGAGTATCATATACTAGTATCATGCATATGATACTTTTGTATGATACTACATTCGTAATGCATAGTATCATGTGTTGGTATCATAGGATAGTTTATTTATTGTCATGCATGACACATAGTAGCACATCATTTAATATGATACTACAGTAAGTATCATATTATGATACTCAACTCTCTCTTTTCTTCATTTAATTCGACGTCACCTCATCAAGATTGCATAGTTGGCATGCATGATACTACTCCCATTACAAGCAGCCTTACTTGCTCCTACAGGTGCTAAGCTTGACACATAGGCATAAAGTCTGATGTGGCAAGTTAATCAAGAAGAGAGAGACTAGTTTGGTGACCCAAGGAAGAAACGGCGCTAAGCGCGTGTACCTAGGTGAAAAGACAATTTTGAGTCTATAGCTAATTAAATGAAGCAAACTTAGCAACACCATTTCATTGGAAGAGGTCACTCCTTGGCAAATGCAATAAATATTAGTACTCCCTGTGTCCTAGTGTCAAAAACATTCTTATATTATGGGACAGAGGGAGTACGAAGAAAGAGATAGAGAGGAGTAAAAAAATACACTTATAGCCTACCTTATAGCTAACCTTGTTGTAGTATGAGTGATCAAGTGATGACTATGTATGACATGCCAACATCAGATAGCATAACGCACCGTGTTAAATCTCCAAGGGCGCTACCACGCGAGCGATGCGACAGTCATGGTAGGCGCGACCATGATACGGGCTGCTGGCAGCCCTTGGATCTAAGATCAAACGGTCGCATGCTAAATTGCTGAAAATTTGCAGAATAACCCTCTAGGATAGGATATTCACCCATAGGTCTAGAATCACGCCATGCAACCGTTCGATCTCAGATCCAAGGGCTCTCGGAAGCCCGTATCATGGGAGAATGGAAAGCCACTACCCTGCCATTCGCACGCTGGCAGTTCGCTCCTACTCGTCCCTGCACGTCCTTCAATACTACGACGGTTCGCTCCAAGTCATCCCGTCCATTCACATTACGGCAATTCCACTAATCCTAACCCTCCTCCCAAATCCATGGCATCCCAAATCTCCACGATCGGCGGTGAGTACAAGGTTAGAACCATCACCGGCGATGAGTTCGACGTCATCTACACCCGTTCTTCCGCGATGGTGAAAGGATGCCTTTCTCTCCTAAGACGCATGTTTGAAGACTTAGATGATGAGCGGGTCGCTGGCTAGATGTTGAGTACACCATAGTCCTGGGATGAGAGAAGGATCTAAAGGACGAAGAGAGGAAGAAGCTCGCCGTGATCCAGGTTTGCGTGCATGACTTATGCTTGGTCTACCACATATGCCATGCCGACGTTGAATGCCTGGATTTTAAGGACTTCCTCGAGAGCAACCTAGTCAAATTCGTTACTGTAGACTTTGGTAACGACAAAGAAGTACTGGGTTGGATAGGCCTCGTTGTAGGCAACACCTTCGACCTCCAGAAGAATCGGCTGGTGTCCTCTCGTCAGCCTTCAATGCTGACCCTAGCAGGAGCCATGGTTCATCCTTCGTACGGTAAACTGGAGAAACCTCCATACACGTTTCATCATTATGCATGGCAGTGAAATGTACTAGATATAGACCACATCCACTATGCTGCAATGGATGGCTACCTTTGTTTCAATATCTACAAGGGTTGGATGAAGAGCAAGAGCCAAGTGTGCGGTTCAAGCAAAGAAGTATCGGCCAAGAGGAAGAGGGACAAGGACGAAGTCGAGGACGTGGACGAGGACTCCGAGTAAGGTGGCAGTGTCATTGCTCATGGTGGTTCTAATGCAGTGTCTCCGAAATAGTTGCAAAGTTTAATTTCAGGTGTGCTTAATTTAATTTGAGGGGTGTGTTGTGCTGAGCCCCCAGCAGAACTATGTTATGTTTCTTCTCGTTACTTTAACTCTTCAGTACGTACATACTAGTATTTCTTACATTTCATCTTTTAGTTGGTATAGTACTACCACTCGTTTCTTCACATTATATATGTACAATATATATGGCCAACATCATATAGCCAGCAGTTTAGTTGTCAAAGAATTTCAGGGTGCTTAGTTTTGTCAAAGAATTCCAGGATGCTTAGTTTTATTTGAGGGGTGGGTAGTGCTGGACGCCATTATTGTGACTAGCCTTTTTAATAGTACTATATGCATAATTTGGCGACGAGCGCTCTCTATATGTACCACCTTTTTTTTAATTTGAAGTTTTGCTCCATGGCGCAATCCATCGATACTACTGCTATACAAAAGTATACATTTTTTAAAAGGCTAGAGGGCGGGGTAGTCTAGCTCGGTTGGTTTCACGAGAGGCGAGGGCCTTTGTGATTTGACGACTCATTACTGCTGTCAAATCGAATAGTACCGCGTCGCCCGCTGCACAGCCAACGCCTCCATTAAACCCCTCCGTTAAACCCGCATGAAAACTAAGAATCCTACTCCGGCCAAACGTCTATTCATGAGCGGGCCGGAATTAAATACAACACCGGCCGAGCTCCTCCCGTCCGCCATCAGTTTAAATGAGGCCAGATGCCAGCCAAGCTCCTACCATCCGCCCTCTATTTACACGAGGCCAGACAGACAGCGGGCAAGAATCGCACCCCTCTGCCGCTCCCCCATCTCCTCCTTCACCATTTTCTCCACTCTTCCGATGGCTTCCGATGAGCCGTTCTCTGGCATATTACCCGGCTGGGTGGCCCGCCGAGCCCACCGGATACGGGCGAGGCCGCTCGGTGCTTCACCAACCTCGCTTGGCCCGACGGAGCCAGTTGCCGCCCCAAGCAGGCGCGTGGTTCAGCAACTCGCCGGTCCAGTTGAGCTTGATGAGGAGTGGCGAGTTGCTCCACGCAGGCACGGCGGCGAGCACGTCGGTACGGGCGCCGTCGCTGTCGCGTCGTACCGCGCCACCAGTGTCTGTGGTGGCCGCTTCTCCCGTGTCTGTGGGCGCACCTCCCGTGCCTGCGGCAGCGCCATGCAGGCAGAGACAGAAGCCGGGTGCATGGAGAGCGACGAGTCGGTGGCCAGCTTCTCCGTGTCCGCTGCCATCATCGAGGAGAAGTAGAACACGGGAGGCTGCCGCCACTTGGGACCCATGAAGGCCACCGCCGAGGCGACGATCGCGGATTCAGGTGGTTTGTTTGCTGCTTCGTCTCTTCCGAGGACCTTCGTTGACCCCGCAAGTGTCTGACGGACATGAGGAATACAAAGGGATCCACGGGCGGCCATCTAGAACTAAAATAAGTCTAGATACATCCATTTCTAGGACAAGTATTTCCGAACGAAGGGAGTATTAATTATACAAGAGAGCTGGATTGGCACCTCTTAGTTCATGTAAATGTAATGAAATCCATCATGTTTATATGAAGATCTGGCTTTTTATACGAAATCCTTCATGCTTATATGAAATCAGTCTGTGTTTGCACGAATTTCATCTGGTTGGTTAGAGTTGTAAAAATGTATGTCGGTGGTGTTTGATGTCGTCCTCCGCGGAAGGAAGCGGGAGGAAATTTGCTGGCTGCCGTTGGAGATGCTCTTTATGCTGGAAATGATAGAGTGACATCCAATCCATTTGAGTTAATTGCCTGTATGATTGTCCATCTATAAAAAGTTAATTGCATGTACAATGTACACGCGACTTGCAGGGTGGCTACAACTTCGTACAGAAAGTTAAAAAGAAACAAGTCCATCCTTAATCTTGTATTCTAAGTACTCTGTGGGTTTCACTGCCAGTACAGTAGCGAAAGAAGTATATATTAAATAAGTAGAGTAATATATAATATAAAAATCTAAAGTTAAAAGACAAAATTCAAACTCATGTCATCGCGTTGCGAGCATCCGGCGCTAACCAGCCCAGCACATTTTTCTTGTAGACCATGCTGGAGATATATCTCCATGTCTACTCTTATATATACTCCATTCGTTCCTAAATATTTGTATTTTTCAGATTTCAAATGGACTACCACATAAGGATGTGTATGTAGACATATTTTAGAGTGTAGATTCACTCATTTTGCTCTGTATGTCTTTTCAGGAAGGGGTCAGATTTGTCCTTGATTTATTTATGAGGTATCCAGATGGCACTGCACCGCCATGAAAAGAGGGCAACATCAAAATTATGGACTACTTTTTTGAGTATGTTGGTAAGGTCCGGTCATAGTCAGTTGTTGAAATCTCTAAAAAGACAAATACTCCCTCCGTCCGGAAATACTTGTCATCAAAATGGATAAAAGGAAATGTATCTAGACGTATTTTAGTTTTAGATACATCTCTTTTTATCCATTTTGATGACAAGTATTTTCGGACGGAGGGTGTAGAAAACAGAGTTGGTGATGATGGTGTGCGTGACATCCTGCAATATAGGCCGTCGGATTTATATCTAACGGATAGGAAAGAAACTATGGCAATTTTGCAAAAATATACCCACATGTCTCTCCACATTCGCAAATAAGGCCTTCCCTCATTTAGCCTTTTCTCTCATAAGATAAACTACTCATACAAATGCATCTTGATGTTCCGTGCAACGCACGTGCAGCTAGTTAATTTCTTTTAAAATAGTTGTTGCGGTAATTGGGTTGAAGTTATATATTTTATGTCTGCCCGAATGATTTCAGATTCACTAGTAGTAACAAAGAAAAGGTTGCCTTGTTAATTAACAGAAAACAGGGTGAAAACTATCACATGAGACCGGTAAAAACAAGGCACACTGGGTTCAGCGTCATCGTCACTACAGCTGTGCGCGCGTGAGAAGTCTACATATCGAGGGGGCTACCGAGCGAGGCACCGAGACACAATGTTTGAGAGAGAAACCAATTGACAGATTATGATCAGATC
>NC_041389.1:374167638-374206618 GCF_002162155.2 Triticum dicoccoides | reverse complement strand
TCAAGATCGATGTGCCACCCTACTCCTTCGGTGCCGGGTAGTGTGTGTGTGTGTGTATGTTTGAGAGAGAAGCCAGTCGATAGATTAGTATCAAGGTCGAGGTGTCACCCAACTCCTTCAGTGTTGGGAAGTGTGGGTGTGTGGGTGTGTGTGGGGGGGGGGGCAGTGACATTCACATATCTCTACTCTTATAAAAAATAGAGTTGGTGATGATGGTGTTCCTACCATCCTGCAATATAGGCCATCCGATTTATATCCGATGGATAGGAAGGAAACTATGGCATTTTTCCAAAAAGATACCCACACCCCTCTCCGCATTTGCAAATAAGGCATTTCGTCGTTCATCCTTTTGTCCCACAAGATAAACTTCTCATACAAATGCCTATTGATGTTCCGTGCAACGCATGGGCATCTTGCTAGTAGGGAGAAGGAGTTTGTGTGACACATATCTAGCTATATTAAGGGATAGGTAGATAGCATATGTGTGAGAGACATTATTATACTTTGAGACATTAGTGGTTGTGGGTGGGCGGAATTAAAGGGGTGGGCGTGTTAGACATAGAGAGAGTGTGTGTTTCTGTGTGAGAGACTTGTAGGATGGGGTAGAAAGACGAATTTAACCCTGACGGAGGGAGAGAAATACACGAAGTGCGCCTTCGTGATTTTGATGCCCACATGGAAATGATATATGTATGCGCGTGAGAGAGATTGCACAATTCATTCACGTATCACTATCTAGCGATCGTGGACGTGCATCGCTTGAACATAAGTCAATATCTACTTCGTATCATGGCCAAAGGTACAATATCGATTCAACGCTATAAAGATTGGAAACTCACATATCACATTTTTTTCTATTTAAATAAACTTTTTCAGTTGTGCATGCCAAAGTTACAGTGATGTTTCTTCAAACAACCAATGTAGCTATCATGTACATGCACCATTGTTACTCTTGCATTCAAATTCATTAGTCTTGGATGATTTAAGTTTCTATTTCGAAGTAATTTATGTAATATTCATATATGAATTCAAGGGTAAGCAATTTATGAAATGGAGGCTATGTAATAATATGAGGTAACACTTTTAAGTAGCTGACTACAATATCCATTTCTTTTTGTGCGCCTCTACACTAACACGTCAATGCATTATGTTTAAAGTAAATAAGCAATGGCACTAAATTATCTATTTACACGAGAAATACATAGGCTGAGCGTTTGATCCCTTTTTTTGCGAACGCGCCACTACACCCGTACGATTGGCCGCGCCCGTGTGAACGTCCAAGTTATCGGCGCATCATCCCGAGTTATTTTTTTTCTGGTGTGGACTTCACACCAGTTATTAACTGTTGACGCGTGCCCCGTGTACACAGTCTAGCATGACCTTCCCGCTAGCACGGTCCAAAATTAGTTGAAACCGAATACGAACGATCCCACGGGCGGCAAAATCTCCCGCCTCCTTCTAAAATTTCCGCCACCTTAGTCTTTAGCATGCGAAATCCCCCTTTTGTCCTTGGTGCACGGAGACCAACAGTTACAATACCGCCCTCATCTACATGATAGGTCGAGGCTGCTTTGGTAACTTCCGGTTCCCCCCACTACACGGCACCCCCATTTCCTCTCCCCCTCCCGCAAAAACGACTAACTCCACAACACAAGAGCATCTTACATCACGTCGTCCGTACTTCATCGCCCTTTCTCCCCTCCCCTCTCGAAACCCTAGACTGCTCATCCACCGGCGTACCATAGCCCATTCACTGCCAGCGGCGTCCACCTCGCCGGATCTGCTTCTGCGGCCGCATCTACCCCTCCCACCTCCCCTAGAAACAAGTAGACTGCTCATCCAGCACTGTACCACAGCCCATTCAGTGTCGGCCTTGTCCACGGCGCCGGATCTGCTTCGCCGGTACTCTCGTCAACCGCCGCACATCTGCAGCGGCTCATTCGTACTCCCCACCGGAGACGCTTCGTCCACACCCCTCGGAGCCGCCCCACCAGCGCCCCCGTTGACGGCCTCTGATCCTCTTTGCCGACACCTTCCTCAACCCTACCGGAGCCACTTCGCCGACACCTTCCTCAACCGTACCGGAGCCGCTTTGCCGACACCATCATCAACCCTACCGGAGTAGCTTCGCCAACACCATTCTCAACCCTAACGGGGCAGCTTTGCCAACTCACAAGTCCACGGCCTCAGATCCGCTTCCTCGCACCCTCATCCAACCTACCGGAGCAGCTTCTCACGCCACGTCCACGGCCGCAGATCCGCATCATCGACACCACCCTTAACCCAACCACCAGAGCAGGTTTTGACGCCCCGTCCATGGCCGCAGATTCGTGTCATCGACACCATCCTTAACCCAACCACCGGAGCAGCTTCTGACGCGCCGTCCACGGCCGCAGATCCGCGTCGTCGACACCATCCTTAACCCAACCACTAGAGTAGCTTCACCTACGCCCTGGTCCACGGCCACAGATCTGCTTCGCCCACACCGTAGTCCACCCTACCGGAGCCGCTCCACAAACACCCTACTCGACGGTTCTAGGTCTCCTTACTGGACCCCGTCAGCCAGCGCAGCGTCATCAGCCTTGATGTTTCTAACCTGATTCCCACCATTTGGAGAGATGCCAAGCACCCGCCACGGCCTAGGTACTTGTCACCTTTAAACCCGTCCAGCATCACCTGCCCGATGTACTTCAAATATACTAACCGGTCGTTGTTACCTGTTATGCACCTGGCAAAAACTACAAGGATGATGTTTCTTCTGGATCTAACAGCTTGGCCAACCAAGATCCTGGACTGAGGCATTGCTATGATCTTGTAAGCTCATCTCTCTCTCTCTCTCTCTCTTGTATTGTTCTATGCCTGCCAGCGTGCTTTGCTAGGATTTTTGACCAATAATCCCTTTGTGCAGACAATGATTTCTACTACTGGCTGCTAAATTAGATATGTAGATGTCATACATGATACTACCTCGTACCTCTGTTCCTAAATATAAGTCTTTCTAGAGATTCCACTATAGGCTACATACGGAGCAAAATGAGTGAATCTACACTCGAAAATGCATCTATATACATCTGTATGTGGTCCATACTGGAATCTCTACAAAGACATATATTTAGGAACAGGGGCAGCACATTACACAAAATCGTAGGTGGCATGTAGGAATTCCAGTGCACTACATTAGGCTCCCTTAGAGTGCCTGCTAGTCCAGCATACAAAGTCATGGCTAGTTTATGGTACGCACACAATCGTTAATTGGTGGTTTAAATATGCGCAAGGGATATGCAATGTAGTATCATGTAGAGATGTCTGAAATTAGCCGTGCCAACTTGCAGATAGGGTTACACAATGAAAAAGTACAACATGTATGTGGCAATTTCATGGAACATCACAAAAAAAGGAGAGGCAGCGGTGAGCCTATATAGTGTGCTATGGTACGTCACTCCTCCATTGCAGTAATTTGTATGCCAGTTCAATTAGCCAAGTTTCTTAGGGACAGTTATTATGAGTTATCCTAAGAAAATAAGCACCTGTGAATATAAGCTCCATGTAATAAGCCAACCAGTTCTTTTCATTGCGTTTTCAGCTTATCTTTGGTATGATCAGTGGAAAGTCAAGATTGCATTATATTTTTTTTCATTTTGTTGCCCATATGGAAATTAATTTGACTTGCAAACATCACAAATTGAACCCAGTGCAGTAACTAATATGATGGGAAAACAGACCATCACTATTTGCTCAAAATGCAAATACAAAGATACCATCTACTTGGCACAATCTAGTTTGGTCAATGTTTTCCATAGAGACCCCATTGCCTAATTTAAACGAAGAACGCATGACCCACATTTAAATGAAGAACAATTATCTATTGAAATTCGATGGTCCAAGTCGCTGGTTATTATCATATAGCAGCACCACCTGAAAGCATCATATAGCAGCAGCAGCAGCTCATAGCAACTCATCATACAGCAGCAACAGTCTACAATTCATCATATACCAGCAGCAGCTCATAACAATTCATCATATAACAGCAGCAGGAGTAGCTCATAGCAATTCATCATATAGCAGCAGGAGCAGCTCGTAGCAATTCATCATATAGCAGCAGCAGGAGCAGCTTATAGCAACTCATCATATAGCAGCAGCAGCAGCTCATAGCAATTCATCATATAGCAGCAGCAGCAGCTCATAGCAACTCATCATACAACAGCAGCAACTCATAGCAATTCATCATATAGAAACAGCAGGAGCAGCTCATAGCAATGCATCATATAGCAGCAGCAGAAGCAGCTCATAGCAATTCATCGTATAGTGGATCAGAATGAAAATTTAGCAAAATATCACAGGAGATCCTCACCTTGTTGGATGAGCTCATCCTTCAACAGCACCTCAAGGCCATGGCCTGGGAGGAGGGGAGGGGGAATAAGGTGCCTTCTGCTGCAGTGTGGCATCAACCATAGTTGTGCAGTGCCCGTCAGAGTAGTGCGTTGGACAAACCACAGGGGAGCAGCTACTGGAGACCATGAGAATGAGGGGCGGTGCCAGAGGGAGGATCAGCCAGGGAGATTTGCCCCTACCCGCCGGCCATGTAGCCTAGCTAGACATAGCATCATCGAGGACCAGGCCAGATGGGACCAGTGGCGACGGCTAGCTGGAGGAACCCTAGTGCTGCAAGCAGGGGATCGAGGTAGAGGGAAAGGGGAGAGGAGATGCAAGTGGGCAGGCAATGAATGCTTGCGTGTTTGTTTTTACTTGAGGGTCAGGTGTGACACGAGCGTCAGCAGTTGCATTTTGAGTGTAATATAGGCAGACAACAGAGTCATTTCACTATTCCCCTTCCCTTCAATTTTTAGTGAGGTTCTACCCGAAACACCCCCCTCCAAAGCGAAATTAGTTAAGCCCAAACCCATAACTCAAAAATGACTTCTTTACATCTTTTATGGCTTATTTTGACAATATGCCCTGAAAAGGCGGAATTGAACTGGCCCTTAACCTGCAATTCAATTGTGCGTGCAATGATGAATCACTCCTACCCGCTATCTGTACATTTAGGCATCATCATACATGGCATAACCTAATACATGTGCATTCCATTGTAGAATCTGGAATATGCAATGTTTATGTTAGTTCATACATTGCACATGATGTTTAAATGCCCCTTAAATCTGGTCAGTCAAGTGATGGTCTTTAAGCCTCCTTCTTTGCTTCTTTTCTTGATATGTAAGATTTGCTCACACATCTGCTCAATTGCTTGTTTGAATCAGCCAGCCATACTAGGACTGTTTGCTTTGATTACTTGCTGTTCTTGACCTAACACTCTAACATAGCTTGTCAACGATTTAAACACTAAGGGCTGCTGTAGTGGGGCCTTGTCTAACTCATAGGTGACATAAAGGTTTGGTTGTACACTACAGTAGGATCTCCAGGAGTACCTGGAGATCCAGTTCGAAGGTATGCCTAGTTTTTACATAGTGCATACATACTAATGCTCATTTCATTGTGTGCAAGTGCAAGAGATGCGGCATGTTTCATTATGTGGTGTTGTTTTGTTATAATCTCATCCTTTTGTGTTCACAGACTGGAAAGTATGCATATTTATCTTCCAAGGAGATGAGTAACTAGTTTGTGTCACCTTGCAGAGGGGGTGCAATGAAGATAAGATTGAGGATTTCCAAGTACAAGATGTTAGGAAGGAGCCTTGCAAGAGAAGTAGGAGCTGCGCTGAGCCTCTTCAACCTGCTAAGGTAAGTCACTGTATGCAACTCAACAATTCAATTCCTTGTTTGTTTGAGGCATAGTTAATTTGCTCTTTTCGATTGGTTTATTTGTCCTCAGTTAATGAGATGCCCAAATAATCATGCCTAATGTTCGGTACTTGTATAACTATTAGTTGACATAATTAAAGGCCTTTACCATTTAATTAATCTGCCGAAGTGTGCCTGAAGCTTTGAAGTCTATTAACCAACTACTATTGCATGAGGCTCACAATCTAGTTTATACTATGCTAATGATTGCATAGTTTTGCCTGCTGTAGTATGTTTGTATGAAACCCTCTGCCGTTCATTATGCTCCCTAAGACTTTAATTGAGATACAGAATGGCCAACTGCTTTCTTATACGCAATGTGTTGTCTAAATTTGTAACTTGTCTGTGTTTTCGATTGGGCCCCAACATCATGCTCCTCTGGTGAACTAAGAGGGGTTTCTGTATGTATGCTGCACAAACTATCTTTCTTATAATTTTTGAAATATCACCTGCTTAGGCTTCATGATGTGTAACATAATTGTTAGTCCTGTTTTGCTATGTAGTACAAAATAGTGTCTTGCTCGCTTCACTGTTGTAACTATATTTTTGCCCTAGTCATGTGTACTTACAAGAACATTTCAGGATGAAGTGACATCAACACAAAGATCTGCGAGCAGTGCGGCATGGCCATTACCGAATGATTATGGATTGGAATTGTAATGTGCTGATGTTCTCGAGCATCAACTAGAGGTGGCAAGACAACGTGTACATGATTGTCAACATTTAATCAACAAGTTGGGACTGGACATGCAGGTATTAGATGCAGGAGTCAAAAAAATGAAACAAGACACTGAGGTAACCATGAAGGAATTGGAGATTTTGCAGACCGAAATTTGTGCTACCTGAATCTGGCCAATCGATTATAGTTCAAATGGAGTTAAGTTGATGGCGTCCATGATGTATGAGCTGTATTTGCCCAGTGTATGTAATTTGCTGTTTGTGTATGCTTTATTAACACCTGTGCCGAACCATAATGCCCAGTGGGTATAATCGGCTCTAATTTCTTTATTGTATAGTGTAGGATTATTCTACCTTTCTATGCCTTGATATCTTTGTTGTATAGTGTATGCTTTTTAGAGGTGATAGTATTGAGTAGGATAATTCTTTGAATATGCTATATCATTCAAACAGGGGCCAACTCGCCCGACCATGGCCCTTCATGGGCCGTACGATCCCATGGGTCATGTACGGGCCGTACGATCCCATGGATCATGTACGGGCCGTCAGATCCATGGGCCTTCAATCGGCCGTCGGACCCATGTGCCTTCAATGGGCCATCGGACCCATGGGCCTTCATTGGGCCGTCGGCTCCATGGGCCTTCAATGGGCCATCGAATCCATGGGCCTTCTACGTCTCGTAGGATCCATGGGCCTTCTATGTCTCATAGGATCCATGGGCCTTCTACGTCTCGTAGGATCCATCGGCCTTGTAAGGGCTGACTCATTTATGGGTATTGTACGGGCCTTTAATGGGCCGTAGATGGGCCTTTAATGGAAATCGTACGTTTTATGGGCTGACCATAACGGGCCGTTAATAGGCCGTATTTGGTGATGCTATGAAAATGGCCCAATAGATTAACGGTCCACAAACGGGCCGACTGTAATGATGGGCTGAATTTGGCCCACAACCAGAAAATAACAGTAACGGGCCATAAGTAACCGAATGCTGCAAATGAGCCCAATAATAAATGGGCCCTCAGAAGGCCGAAAGATAATTTGGGCTGGAAAAGGCCCAAATAACGAGCCGTTAATGGGTATAAAGTGATATACTGTTCATTACGGGCTAGTTTCACCACGGGCCGTTTATGGGTGTAAAGTGATACACTGTTCATTACGGGCCAGTTTCAACACGGGTCGTTAATGGGCAATAGTTATAAAGGGCCTCATATGGGCCGAAAGACGTCATGGGCCATACTTGGGCCAGAAGTGAAAACGGGCTGGAATCATATTGGATGGCCCAGATGACACTACTGGGCCTAATTCGGATAGGGCGTAACGGGCCTTCAGTTAGCGGGCTGTAAATGGGCTATACGCGAACATGCCATTAACAGGCTTTCCATGGGCCGGCCCGCCACCTTTTGACCAAGTCAAACGGGCCGGCCTTTTCACAGGAATGGGCCACTGTTGGGCCATACCATGTGTCGACGTATCATAGGCGCCTTTTGTGCAATGAGTGGATGACATCTGTCCCAATGATGAGCCGACACGTGTTTCCTCCAGCCAATGATGATTTTACACGTGGAAAATCCCCATTGGTCGGGGCTGTTAACGGGTTATCAGATCCAAAACCCGATCCGATAGCTTAACGGCGTTCTGTTACGGTGGATGCCACATGTCGGTCACCCTTGAAGAAAGCACTTCTGTGACGCGTGATTTATCGTCATGGAAGTGGACACTTCCGTGATGATTATTTTGTAATGTCATGGAACACTTATACGACAGCACAGGTATGACTATCTTGATTCTGTCATAAATTTGTCATGGATGTACATGCATGACAAAAAACGCGACCTACTGTGACAAACACGTATCATCACGGAAGTGTATTTTTTTTGTAGTGATCCCTGCGCCAGCACGTCAAGACCCCGCGCTGCTCCAAGCAGCGGCCCGCGGGAATCCCCAGGAGCAAGCCCCGCACCAACAGAGAGCTCCGGTAGCCACCGCAGGCTGCCGCGCCTTCACCACCGAGCTACGCAGTGTCGCTTGACCGGGCAAGTTCAAACCTGACTTGCCTCCTCGCTACAACGGCACTACCGATCCCGCAGAGTTCCTACAGCTCTATGAGCTGGGCATCGAAGCCGCCAACGGGGACGAAAAGGTCATGGCAAACTGGTTTCCCATGGCACTCAAGGACGGCGCCCGCACCTGGCTCCTGAACCTGCCTCCTGGCACGATCTCCTCCTGGGACGAGATGCGCACTCGCTTCATCACCAACTTCCAGGGCACTCGCGACCGTCCGCCGACCGTGGGTGACCTGCGCCGCATCATGCAACAGACCGACGAGACCTTGCAGAATTACATCCAGCGCTTCAACAACGCTCGCCTCAAGATTCCCAGGGTAACCGAGGAGGCCATCATCTCGGCATTCTCTGATGGCGTCTGCGACATCAAGATGAAGGAGGCGCTGGCGATCCACGAGGATCTGTGTACGTCTCTGGAGCTGTTCAACCTGGAAACCAAGTGCGCAAGGGCTGAGGAGGGACGCCTCTCCCTTCTCGAGCTCCCGGCGGCATATCCAGAAGAGAAGAAAGCCAAGGCCAAGGATGCGAAGCGCAAGGGAGCAGCTGTGCTCGCAGCAGAGCCGAACATGAAGCGCGGCAGGGACCAGCCAGAGTCATCCAAGGGTAGCCGGTACTGTGTGTACCATGATCTCCATACCCACAACACCAACGAATGCCAAGAGCTCAGGGCCGTGTGAGAAGGCCATGTCGGTCGACGCCCCGAGCGCAACGATCGGGGCTACGACCGAGGCGGAGCAAGAGGTGGAGGACGATCGGACGACCATGGCCCTCACCAAGGGTGGCGTGACCGGCCTCGCGAGGACCGTTGGCAGGACCAGCCTCGCGAGGGGGCTTGGAGGGATCAGCCTCGTGAGGATCGCCCGCAAGGCAATGCAGGGCTTCCTCCTCTGCCACCACCACCAAGAAGGAATGACGACCGTCATCAAGACGAGGGGGCTGGGGGCTTCCTGGAGCCGCGTGAAATCGCTTGCATCTTGGGCGGCGCTCAGGCCCCAGCCTCTCAGTGCATCTTCAAGCAGTTTGCTCGGGAGGTGAATGCAGTCCTTCCTAAGCTTGAGGCCACGCGCCCTCTCAGGTGGTCTGCATGCGCCTTCACGTTCAGCTCAGCAGATCAGCTCAAGTGCGCGGCAACGGCCGGTGTCCTCCCGATGCTCTGCTCCCCAGTCATCAGCTGTGTGCAAGTTACCAGGACCCTCATCGACGGCGGAGCAGGGCTCAATGTCCTGTCCGTCGAGACGTTCAACAATCTTCAAGTGCCATATGATCAGCTTCAACCAACCAAGCCTTTCTCAGGAGTCACTGATGGTTCCACTGTCCTGATAGGGCAGGTCCGCCTCCTTGTCACCTTTGGACAGTGCAAGAACTACCGTACCGAGCTCATTGACTTCGAGGTCGCCCACATTCGCCTACCATACAATGCCATCCTCGGGTATCCAGCCCTGGCCAAGTTCATGGCAGTGACTCACCATGGTTACAATGTCCTCAAGATGCCAGGAAGTGGCGGAGTCATCACGGTCACTTGTGAAGAGAAGGATGCGGTGTACTCTCTCGAGCGCGCCTTCCAAGCCGCGTCAATCGAGGACCCAGACAGCAAGAGTGGAAACCTACCTGAAGCAGCTCCCAAGAAGAAGAAGACGTCACCTGGCCCAAGGCCTCAGGAGGCAGGCACCTCCGGAGGCGCCACATCCGGACATGTGCCCATCCAAGGGGCGCCACCCTCCATCGCATAGGGAGGCGTGCCCGGTGCCATCCTCGGGCAAGGCTCGGGGGCTCTCTCTTGGGGAGCCACTGGATTTGCCAAGGTCACGAGGGAGGCACTCGGGCACCACTTAGAGGCGTGCTTCGCGGCATGCTTCCCTTAGGAAGGCGTGAGGCAAGGAGGGCCCAACCCTCAGGAGTTCATCACCAAGGTTGCTAAGGAGTTGAAGGAATCAAGGGTCATGCGCGGCAACCGCCGCCTGCCTGACGTAGCTCCCCATCCAGGCGAGGATGGCAGGCTACACGTC
Source organism: Triticum dicoccoides (assembly GCF_002162155.2). Lineage (NCBI taxonomy): Eukaryota > Viridiplantae > Streptophyta > Magnoliopsida > Poales > Poaceae > Triticum > Triticum dicoccoides. Next base: position 374,196,073 of record NC_041389.1, on the reverse strand, counting down.
TGCATCGACTACCCAGGGCTCAATCGAGTCGCGTCTTGGGAGCGCTTCTGGTCTTCGCGCGTGAGGCGTTGCACGGGCCCACCGCGTAGCTACGTTCGCATGCCCTTCGGTCTGCCGAATGCAGCTGCAGCCCACCAGCGCCTGATGAGGAGCATTCTAGAAGCTTAGGTGGCCAAGCATCATGCGCTCCTGGAGGAAATGGAGATGGACCTCGCCGAGCCGCCCGGACCTCCCAAGCCTCCCGAGGCTCGGAGCTCCTCGGGCTCGTGAGGATTGGCTTCTTCACCGCGCACCATCAGCTACTCCGACACTCGCTCTACAATGGTATCAGGTGACTTCTTTCAAGTTTCATTTCAGCTGGGAGCGCCCTCAGGGCTGCATCATTCCCAGGTCGCGTGGGTCTGTCCCTGCGGCATGTATCCATTTTGCTTATGTCTTCATCTTACCTTGTTGGGGGCGCCCCTCGGGCTGCATCATCCCCAAGCCGCTCGGGCCTGACCCAGTGGCGTTTGCCTTTCTCTGCATCTATCCAAGTTGATTTGCTTCTTCATGCTTAACCTGCCTAAGATTATTGTCCGCTGCCTAGCATGGACCTCTCCTCTCTTATGCAAAGCACTTGCGCGTTGAAAGCGGGGCGCCTGGGCATCGCGACTCAGGAGCTCTTACTGGCTCTCCAGCCCTCTCCCCCTGGCCTTGTCCACGGCATCGCGACCTGGCATACCAGCGGTGGCTGAGCTCGCTCGAGGGCCGGGACCTGAGGACGTAGAGCATTTGCATTTTAACCGCCCTGCAGGAACCACCGACAAAGGCCTAGAGCCAGGCGCAACCCACCTCAAGGTAGGGCCCCGTGAGTCCCGCGCTGGCTCACGGGTGCCCAGATACACCTCTCATAGCCCTACCGTGCCGGCCACGTGTCAGGGCGGAGCTGTACACGCCCCGGGGGCTCTTCCCGGAGGGGAGCCCCCCTCCCCGTACCAGTGGAAGAACCATGCTCCGCGCTGGCTGACGACACTGCCGAGGAGCGGCTATGCCCGTACACATACGGAAGCGCTATGCTCCGCGCTGGTGATAAAAAACTGAGGGCATCCCACGGCTGTATCAACCTCAAGGAGCCCAGAGCTCAGTGTCTGGCCTCATCACAAAGCCTCCCCTCGGGAGCGCCACACAAGGGGGCTCGGCACGGGGGCTGCGCCCGGGCCACGCCCGAGCACACGCCACCCAGCCAGGTCCCTCGGACCTGGCCGTTGCACGCCCCTCCTCGAGCAGAGCCAAGGTATGAAGACCCATTTGAGCGTCAAGGGGGACTCCTGAGCATCACGACTCTGGAGCCTAACTGGTCACATAGCCCCTCACTCCTTAGTTCCGAAAGGCTAATGGCGGTTGAGGTATGCGCGGGCCCGGGCCCTGCCGACATAGAACGACATATCCTCTCTTGCACCCCCTCCCTATTTGCCGTTTGTGCATTAAGGGGGACTCCCGAGCATCACGACTCAGGAGCCTAACTTGCCACGTAGCCCCTCACCCCTTAGTCCCGTCCTGGTGATCCGGTCGGGGCTAAGGGCGGCTGAGGTATGCGCGGGGCCGGGCCCTACCGACGTAGAACACAAGAAAATAGGAAGGAAATCTCAAAATCTAGCAAATACAGAAGCAAATATTACAGACCATAGATTGTCCTCACAATACCAGACACAAATTTAAACACCTCCATGAGGAATAAAAGCAGGAGAAAGGCCGCAAGAAGATCACCCCTGGGCCACGCCACAGCTCGTGGTGGAGTCGCGCTTGTCAGCCCTACCCCCTGGAGCTGCGGAGCCGGCAGCGCCTCGCTTGGGCGTGGTGTTGAAGGCGCGGAACTTCAACAGCAAGGCCTCCGCCCGGCCCTTGATGGCTTCTTCAGCAGCAGCGGAGCGCTTGGCATCCACAGGCTCCAGCAGGTCGTCAAGGTTGGCGTCGGGGTCGCGGAGGTAGACGTGGCTGAGGATCCGCGTCAGTGCTGCAAAGGAAAGGGCGCGAGCCTCGACTTAGGCCATGGGGCCGATGCCAATCACGGCTTCTTCAAGCGCCTCTACGAGGAAGGGAACCAGCTTAGCGGGGCCTTCCTTGGCTCCGGCCAGCGGTTTTTCCAGGCCCCCGTCATAATGAGTTTTCAGCGCTATACGGGCCCTCTCCTCATAGCACGCGAAGGCCGCGCGGTCCTCGGCCAAGACCTTCGCCTCGACATCCAGTTCGACCCTCTCCGTCTTCAGCGCCTGCTCCAGCGTCTTTAATTGGTCGCGGTGGGCTGAGAGTTTGGCGTCGCGATCCTTGACAACATCCTCCCAAGCCTTCATCTCCTCCTCCTTCACCTGGCAGTCATGAACCTCCTTGGCGAGCTTATCACACAACCCTTGCAGCTCTCCCTCCAGCGTCTCGCACCGGCCCTTGACGGTTGAAGCATCCTTCAACGCTGCGTCGCGAGCGGCCATGGCCTGGGATGTGGCTTGCTTCCCCTCCTCGGAAGTCGTCACAGCCTAGTGCAGCGCCGCTCGGACGGAGGCGTCAGAGCGAACCCAGCCGGAGACCAACTCTAGGCACCCGGCCACCAGGCGGGGGTCCGCGCTCCGTAGATCCTCCCGTAGCCGACTCAGCTCGTCGGCGGCACGGTCCAAGGCGACGGAAGAGGCAGAGAAGACGGGAGCCAGCGGAGTAGGAGGAGAAGACGGCAACGTGATCACGACTTGGGAGGCAGGGACCTCCTGAGCCCTGGTAACCTCGGCGACAGCGTCAAGCATGGGCACCTCCAGAGTCAACTGGGCCACGGGGGCTGACTCCTCGCTGGAGCGTCCCTGCTGGACTCGCGAGAATGATCGGGCGGGGGACGTTCGGGCCCCGTTGCCTCCCTTCCCCGCGAATGAAGACGCGACCATGGCTGACGAGCCCGTTCCAGGCGGGGTCGCCGTGTCTCCCTTCAGCCTCTTCGCCGCAGGTAGTAGCCTACCCAATGGAAGATGTCAGGCCTCGACGGCGAAAAGACAAGAGCAAGGCAAAGTTCAAGTACTTACTGGTTGACTGCCGCGGGATCCCATGGACTCCGGCCAAGCTTGAAGCCCGATAGCCTTTTGCGGGGCTCAGCCTCGGGAGGCCCAGCTGCAGAGGAAGGCGCACCTAATGGGCTGGGGCTGACTTCGGCCGATGCGAGGGCTAGTGTAGACCCTCGGGAGATCAACCCAGACATGTCCTTCCTCGGGATCATGGGCGCGTCCTCCCCTCCTCGCGGGGCGCCGGCCTCATCGTCATTAGGCATGGAGTGGAGGGCGCTAGACCCGCGCCAGGGGGAAGTCTCCCCTGTCCCCTCGAAGGTCGCGTCTGAGTCACGCTCCTCGTCCTCGTCGTCATCTTCCTCCTCTCCCCCGCTGGAGTCACCAGAGGACAGGTTCACCGTCACCGTCGCTGCCTGACCCTCAGGATCCTCCGCGGCACCAGATCGACCCCGTCGAAGGTGGGCATGGTGTCCACCACCATCTTCTAGTCATCACGAAGGAACAAAGGGACCGGAGGATCCACCGGGCCTGCCACGTCCTCTCCGACCAAGAAGCGAAGGGCTGCGGTCAGATACTCGTCATTCAGGGCATCCAAGCTCAGGCGGAGGACGACATCCGCATCTGTAGGCCTCCACAGTGGGCGCGAGTGCACCTGAAGAGGGGCCACCCGGTGCGACAAGAACTCCCTCAGGCGCAAGGCCTCGGTTAGCTTTGCCGCCCTCAGACTGCCCGGCCTCAGGTCGGCGTTCATCTTCTCCAGCACCAGCTTCGCCCACCGATCATCGAGCTTCATGCGGGACCACGCCTCCATAGACTCAGGCTGCTTTGTGGGTATCTCCAGGAGGGGGTTGTGGGACCTGACGTCCACCATGACCCACTTGCTCCAGAAGCCCGTGACCCTCTTCCCGACCTTCGAGATGGCATTGGACTTGGAGTACGCGACAAAGCTCGTGCATGCCAAGATATTGCCGCCGGAGACCCGGAGGGAGAAGAAGTGGCGCAGCAAGGCCATGGAGGGCATCACCCCAACGTGCGCCTCACAGTAGTAGGCGAAGATCGACAGGAGAAGGATGGATTTGGGATGGATATGCAGAGCATGCAATTGATACTGGCGAAGGACGGCAAGGAAGAACTCAGAGAAAGGAGGAACCAAACCAGCGATAACGATGCTCATGAAGAGGGGGTAGAAGGTGCTCCCCTTGTCCTCCGGCCAAGCAGAGCCAAGCCGGAGCGCAGTCTTCCCCATCTCGTTGATCTACGCCGCCGCCATCTAGCACGTAAGGGCGAGATTCTTCTCCGTCACGTTGGGGGAGACCAGGGCCGGCGAGTACCAGGCCGATGCAGCCCCGGCCGGGGCCTTGTGGGGTGCCATTGCTCGCCGGAGGAGAAAGGATGCGTCAAATATGAAGATTTTGGGGCAGGATGGAGAAGAGCAGGAAAGGGGATCTGGAGCAAGGAGAACGAGAGTAATAAAGGTAAGGCAAACCCCGGGCCAGTCTTTTGTCAGTCGAGCAGTTGTCGAGGCAGCGTGGGGAAGCGGAGACACCCACGTCTAATCAACTGCCACGCGGCGCTCAAGGCCGCAGGCTGATGGGGTCCATGGCGCTCCGCACTTGCCCCTTCGCTTCTCCGCTAAGCCAAGCCCGAGCGCGGCTGTCGGTGTCACAACCGGCGGATCTCGGGTAGGGGGTCCCGATCTGTGCGTCTTAGGCTGATGGTAACAGGAAGCAAGGGACACAATGTTTACCCAGGTTCGGGCCCTCTCGATGGAGGTAAAACCCTACTTCTTGCTTGATTAATATTGATGATATGAGTAGTACAAGAGTAGATCTACCACGAGATTGTAGAGGCTAAATCCTAAGAGCTAGCCTATGATGGTATGATTGTAATTGTGATCGGCCTTCTACGGACCATCCTCTCCGGTTTATATAGACACGGAGAGAGCTAGGGTTTATGTGGAGTCGGTTACAAGGAAGGAAATATAATATCCGAATCGCCAAACTTGTCTTCCACGCAAAGGAGAGTCCCATCCGGACACGGGACGAAGTCTTGAGTCTTGTATCTTCACGCTTTAATAGTCCGGATGATGTACATAGTCTGGCTGTCCGGATACCCCCTAATCCAGGACTCCCTCAGAAGCCCCTGAACCTGGCTTCAATGATGGTGAGTCCAGCGCGCAGTCTTGTCTTCGGCATTGCAAGGCGGGTTCCTCCTTCCGAATACTCCAAGGTTGTTATCGAACACGTAGACCATGTTCGGATCTGCAAGATGATCTTCACATAGCATGGTAGGGATCATAGCATAAATCCGCTCTGCTGGCAATCTTCGTACGTCGTGCCCTTGCATCGTGGCCTGGTCCACCATGAACCGACGTTTCCTACTCCACCTCGACTCGCATTGCGAGGCGGTTTTATTGGCACGTCCTACCAAAGCGGAGATCGTGTTCCTCTTATTACGGGATCTTTGATCAGTATGGGTGTGTGTGACCCTACAGCGACCGTTGGTATGGCTCCGTATATTTTAGATAAGTCTCAAGCGGTCATGCTGAGGACTCTTGATATTCATCCCTTTTATAAAGGGGTCAAGGCCTACGCCTCTTTTCCACCTCGCTGCTCCTTCTCGCACCTCGAGTTCTAACACCCAAGGCCCAAGCTCCAACACCCCAGATCCTCCAACATGTCCGGATCCGACGCAAAAGGCTGGTGGGTGGCTTCCTCGATTCCAGAGGAGGACATTACGAAGCTTAGGGAGGTCGGATACCTGACTGCCAATATCCAGCACAGGCTTCCTGCTCCGGGGCAAGTCATCCCTATGCCGGAGCCTAATGAGAGCATTGTGTTTGTTCCTCACTTCCTCCGAGGTCTGGGCCTCACCCTCGACCCCTTTGTGAGGGGGCTCATGTTTTACTATGGGTTGGAATTTCATGATCTGGCTCCAGACGCCATCCTCCATATCTCATCGTTCATTATTGTGTGTGAGGCCTTTCTCCATGTCTCCCCACACTTCGGCTTATGGCTCAAGACCATCAATGTGAAGCCGAAGATGATCGAGGGGCGACATGCGGAGTGCGGAGGTGCCATAATAAGCAGGAACGCTGATGCCCTATGGCTAGAGGGTTCTTTCCCGGAAGTATCTGATGTATGGCAATGGAGGTGGTTTTATGCTACAGCTCCCAGAGGCACAAAGTGGGTGGCCGCCCCCGAGTTCCGCTCGGGCCCTCCGTCACAATTAGTGTCTTGGACCAACGTAGGACGGAATTATGGGCCTGCTAGCGATGTACCAGAATTACAGAATCGCATCCGGGAGCTCATTGAGAGGGACATAAGTCTTGTCAACATAATGCAAGTGATGCTAGTCCGACGGATCTTGCCGTGCAAACCTCGTCCTCTCCGGATGTGGGAGTTCAATTCGGAGGGTCCATGGACTATTAAGCACTTCTTCGGCCTGAAGCTCGAAGGGGTGTGTAAATTATTCTTCGGACCACAAGTAAAGTGTCTGGACACCACCGAGGATGCGGGCCTAAGCTGCAATTGCCTAGATGCCCAAGTAAGTAACCTTAAAGCCGGACACTTCATTTATATTCATCATAACTATTATTCTGAAAATCCCTCCATGGCCAGGAATGGCTCAACAAGGCGGAGAGAATAAGGTGTCCGGCGCCACTTCCTGAAGGCTCGCCTGGTCCAACCATTGCAAAGATGCTTGGCCGGGCGCTCAGCAAAATCCCCTCAGGGAAAGGCGAAGGAAAGGGCAGTGAAGCCGAACTTCACGCACTACGCATCCAGACCGGGGGAATCGCTACGTTTCCTATGGAGGATAGCCGGGAAGGGGAGGTTAAAGCCTCCTCCCCACGTGGGAAGAAGAGGGCAGCCTCCGAAGACTTGGAGGTGGAGACGCCCAAGCAAGGGAAGAAGGTATCACTAGGGGGCTCTGCCGCGACGGGCACCCTCACCGCGCCGTGCCCACCAACGGGCCAGCCCTCCACCGAGCCATAAGTTATTCATTAATTCGAAGGTATGGTGTTACTCCGAGATCCATAACCGGGACTTCGTCTTTTGCAATCCGGCGAGCAGCTCTTCTCAACAGAGTTCGTCTTTGGGGGGTCTTCGTCCGGAGATGATGGAGAGTGAGACCCCACCCACCTCTCCAACTCATGAAGCGGGCGACACGGAGGTGTCGTCACGGAGGAGTCCAGATCTGCCGAAGCCGGACGTTAATACGTCAGTCACCCTAAGCCCGGAGCGTTCGGCTCCCACGGGGGGCGATGAGAAGGGTCCGGCACAGTTTGATGTCCGGTCGGACGTACTGACATGCCTTCTGGAGCAAGCCGCGCTCTCGGAGGAGCACCGCTCTTTAATGAGCACGGTGCTCACAAAGATTTCATCCGCTACCAGCGGTTTGAATGAGGCATTTACTAGCCTGCTCAAAGGCTTTGAGGTATGTAGTGAAAAATGCACTATTTTTTGGTTATCAAGCACGCACTAGGTGTGCTCCCTATGGATAGTAGCCCGTGAGACTCTGTTTGCCCGCCATAGGCGGAAAACGGGGGATCATATAATATTGGTTGCGTTGTATATGTGCGCAGGTATATAAGGATCTGGCAGCCGACCAGTCTGTTGAAGTTGCCGAACTAAGGAGGCAGATCGGATCTATTGATGCTGATATCACGCTGGTGAACAAACAGCTAGAGGAGTCACAGGGTATGTGCTCTGCTTCCCTTATTCTGTTCTATAGGAAAATGCAAGAGTGGCATAATGTTAATGCCATGTGTTTGCACTGCAGATGGTGCTGCTGCCGTGGAGGCCCCGAGGGCGGAACTTGCTCAGGCCAAGGAACAATCTCGGGCTAGCAATGCGGCTGCCCTAAAGGCGGCTGAAGAGTTGAGAGCCGAACAGGCTGCTCATCGCCGAAGCGAGGAAAAAATAGCCGAAATGGCTGAGGAGTTGAAAAATGCCACAGACCGGTATGTACTCCTTGAAGAGGAGAATAAGGCTAGTTCGGCCGACCTGGACAAGGCACTTAATGCCGCCAAGGAGATGCGGATCGAGGTCCGGGGTATGCGGGAGGAGCTCCGACAGGCCGACAAAATCGTGGCTGGGGGCTCCTACTTACTATGGACGAAGTTTTTGGATCCGAAGTATGCTCCGCTGGCTGGGCGCTGGAGTTCTGCAGACGTGTATGCGGACCTGGCGAACAGTACAGCTGACGCTGCTAAGTTCTTCGAGGGTCAAGGTGATAAAGAAGTGGAGAAGCTTTTCTGGTCACAGTTCAATGCTCCCACTCGCCCGCTGCCGCTAAATGAGAAGGTGGCTGCTATGGCGGAGCTCCACAGGCTGTCCGGGCTTGCGATGCGGTGTGTAATAGACCATCTTTGGCCGAAGGGGCCTAAGCCGGACAACTACTTTGGTTTAGTACATCAATTCCTTGGGGCCGTGTCTCGGATTGATGCCATGAGGAGGTTGGCGTGCATAGAGGGTGCGCGGATGGCTCTTGCCCGCGTAAAAGCCTATTGGACGGATATGGTGGCCACCTTTATAGCGACCCAGGATCCGGCGGGAGGCCAATATCCGGCCGAGCACTACTTGGCGCAGGTCACAGAAGGTGCTCGCCTGATAGAGGCGCAGTGCTTGAAGAATATCTTGTTCGAATGATAAGTCGAATTATTGTAAAAAACAATGTTTATTTTGATTATGAGGCTATGTTTATACTTTTTGCCCGGAAGTATGATTGTGTCCCCTTTTCGGCCGTTTTTATATAGATATGAGTAGTCCGAAAGTTAGCAGTCGTTGGCTTCAGCCCCCACACATACAATGCGGGGGTGTTCGTGAGAAATATGTTTAATCACACTTGATCCAACATCTTGGTCCATTAAGGAGGTGATCGCACGTCGAACTAGGCAACCAAACTATATAGCTGTAACACTTTCGCTTAGCCATGGGGGTCTAAGAGTGGGGCTACTATGTAGCCCCTGGTACATTCGCATGCATCCGAATACGGCGCGTATGTACGTGGCCGGAAAATGGCCCTTTGTTAATGCAGAGGAATCCTTAAAGATTCCAGTGAGTCTTCGAGTGGTTGAAGAGTCTCTCGCTGTATCATGACAGTCAGTTTTCGGCTTTCTCTACTAAGGCGCTCATCCAGAATAACCAGGGCACAATCGCAGTAGTTCTCCTTTGGCCTGCCTTAGCCGATAATAATGGAACATAAGGCGGCAAACCCACGAGCCGGGCAAACCCAACATTTGACCAAAGACATGATTCAGAGCTGATGCATATTGGGCCAAACTCGTGACGCCAAACACTCCTGAAGGTATTCGGTCTTCGTAAAAGAAAACATGCTGACGAAAGCCTGCTATAAACCATAAGGTTCCATGTATGTGCGATGAATCTGTCGTGGCGAAATGCCAATAACGGCAGTATCCTCTGTGGGTATGGAACCCATGGGATTGTTAAACAACAAGAGGCAGCAGAAAAGGTTTACACAGGGGCTTAATCTAAAGAGAAACATGTTGAACGGGGCCCTGCTACATGTCCGCGCATTTGTCTCCGTTGTGCCGTATACTGGAAGGGTATCGCACAGACGTTGTCTGTGAAAAAAAACTCGTAGGAGAGTACAACGTAAGTATGCGATTAATAATAGAAGTGTAAGATGTTGGCCTGCCAGTAAGGCTGAGCCAAACGTGGGGCTGTGTTAAATATTTATAGCCCCTGGTATCCGTTATGGGATTACATATACGGTGCCCTGGTTCAGTTTTATTCGGGCTACCGGACTCGTCTAACCGTGTCTGTGGTCGTAATGACCAGTCATGTTTTTGATATTTGGAGGTTGCTTACAGTCCGACCGCCAGGGCCGTCGCGTGTTCCTCTGCGCGTGAAGAGCACTCTGTGATTCTGCTAACGGTGATGACGCCACGTGGACCGGGCATCTTGAGTGTAAGGTAGCCATAGTGCGGCAATGCATTGAAGCGGGCGAAGGCCGTTCTTCCGAGCAATGCATGATAGCCGCTCTGGAAGGGGGCGATGGTGAAGAGTAGTTCTTCGCTTCTGGAGTTGCCTGGGGAGCCGAATGTTACTTCCAGCACAACGGAGCCCCTGCCGTAGGCTTCAACGCCTGGTATCACCCCTTCAAAGGTGGTGTTGCTTTGGCTAATTCTGGATGGGTTTATCCCCATTCTGCGGACAGTGTCCTCGTATATTAAATTGAGGCTACTGCCGCCGTCCATGAGGACACGGGTGAGACGGTATCCATCAATTATTGGGTCAAGCACCAAGGCCTGTGATCCTCCGCGCCAAAAACTAGTTCGGCCGTCCATGTGAACGAAGGTGATCGGACGAGACATCCAGGAGCCATATGTGGGTACGATGGGCTCTACGTCGTGCGCGTCTCTGAACGCGCGTTCGTGCCTTCTCGTGAATGTGTGAGTCGCGTGGATCATGTTTACTGTTTTAACCTCTGGCAGGAATTTTTTCTGTCCCCCAGTGTTCGGCTGGCAAGGTTCGTCCTCGTCTTCACTTAGTGTTTCCCTCCCCTTGTGTTCGACATTTAATTTGCCGGCCTGCTTGAAGACCCCGCATTCTCTATGCGTGTGGTTCGCAGGTTTCTCCAGGGTGCCATGAATTTGGCATAGTCTGTCCAGGACTCTGTTCGGACCGGACATTCCCTCTTTACTGCCTTTAAATGGCTTCTTTTGCTGATCAGGTCGAGAGCCCCTGAATCCGGCGTTGACCTTCGTGTTATTCGGGCTCTCTTCCTTGTTTTGACCTTTGTGTTTATTACGCCGTGGCTTCCCGTTGCCATCCCTTATTTCAGATGTGCTGGGGTCAGTGGTGCCTTTATGGGCAAGCGAGCTATCTTCACCCGCACAAAAGCGGGTCATAAGGCCTGATAAGGCTTCCATTGTCCTTGGCTTTTCTTGGACGAGGTGCCGGGCGAGCCACTCGTCGTGGATGCTATGTTTGAATGCTGCTAAGGCTTCAGCGTCCGGACAATCGACAATTTGATTTTTCTTAGTGAGGAATCTGTTCCAAAGCTTGCGGGCGGACTCTCCGGGCTATTGGATTATGTGACTTAGATCGTCTGCATCCGAGGCCGGACATAAGTCCCTTGGAAGTTGGCCCTGAAAGCGTCCTCGAGTTCCTCCCAACTCCCGATTGAGTTTTCGGGGATACTTTTCAACCAGTGTCGAGCTGGTCCCTTCAACTTGAGGGGAAGATATTTGATGGCGTGGAGGTCATCCCCACGAGCCATGTGAATATGCAGGATAAAATCCTCGATCCAGACCCCTGGGTCTGTCGTTCCGTCGTATGCCTCTATGTTCACAGGTTTGAAGCCTTGTGGGAATTCATGGTCCAGTACCTCTTCGGTGAAGCACAGGGGGTGAGCAGCCCCTCTGTATCTGGGCGCATTGTGGCATGTAGTCGGTTGTTGTTGTGTCTGGTGCTTATTCCGAACTGGTATTTGGCTTGTATGAGCGTTTGGGTGACCATAGTCCCTCGCCGGGGTGTGTCCTTTAGATCCATAGATGGACCTGGCTCCACCGGCCTTCTTATCCAGCTTCTCACATAGACCGTGCGCGGTGTCAGTAGCCGCTCTGTTGTGGTTGTGAAGCGGTACGTCTGGTCTCCTGGTTGTATTAATCTTTGGTGGAACAGCTTCGTCGTCGAATTCTGGCAGTAGCTTGCGTTTTGGATAGCTTTTTGTATGGCGATCGTCGCCATATCTTTCTTCAATGTCTAGCACTTTATTCCATCTGCGACTGAGCTTTTCATGTGCGGCTTTAAGTTGTTGTTTCTGCTTCTTTAGACTTCTTGCTGTGGCCATGAGCTTTCGGTGGAGGTTGTCTCGTTCCACTCGTTCGTCCAGAATGGTGAATGCATCGTCGTCCGGACTGTGTTCCTGTTCTGGGGCGGTTTCATGAGCTCGTCCCTCTGGATCATTGTGATTGGGTATTTGTTCCGAACTCGGTTTGGCGTGAACTGGCTCGTCCTGCTCCATCGCTGGGTCCATGTGGTCGTTACTGCCTTTGGGGTTTGCTGGTATATCGACCCTTCTTGCGCTCTTATCGCTATTTTTACTGTTGCTGGACTTTGAGCGGCGTCTGCGCCACCGTTTTGGCTTTTGCCTGGGTGTTTTATCTTCCGGATTATCGTTGTCGTCCTTCTTGGGCGTATCCACCGTGTGACAAGGTAGTAGTCCCGCGCCCCAGAGATTTTGAAGCTTCTCCTGCATCGTCGTCCATACCGTCGATGTCTTCGGAGTCGAAGTCAACAACGTCAGTTAAATCATCGATCGTGGCAATGAAGTGGGTGGTGGGTGGGCAACGAATTCCTTCGTCGCCTGCTTCCCACTCAGGTCGGACATAGCTCGGCCCAGAGTCTCCTGACAAAGAGATAGACTTTAATGAGTTCAGCATGTCGCCAAAGGGCGAGTGCTGGAAGACGTCCGCAGTGGTAAACTCCATTACCGGAGCCCAACCTGGCCTGACTGGCTCGAGGGTATGCGGACCGGGACCAACAACCAGATACGAGTCCGGGGGCCCAAGGTTACAGGCCTCAATAGAGGTGAGACCTGTGTTCGGCTCCACCGCCGATGAGTATGCGGCCCGTGGGGTGGGGTCCACCCCTCCATCCTTAGGCAATGCAACTTGTTCCAGATTTAGATCCGGGGCTATTGCAGGGATGGTATCCCGAGCATTATCCGACAGCAGGTCTAGGCCATGCTCATCGTGACTATCCGGCGCTCCTGGCACAGGCCCGAACCCGTCGAAGATCAAGTCTCCGCAAATATCCGCCGTGTAGTTCAAGTTTCCGAACCTGACCTGGTGGCCAGGGGCATAGCTGTCGATCTGCTCCAGATGACCAAGCGAATTGGCAAGCAGTGCGAAGCCGCCGAACGCAAAGATCTGTCCGGGGAGAAAAGTCTCGCCCCGGACCGTGCTATTGGCGATTGAAGACGCCATCAAGCCCCAAAGCGACGACATAGAGGAACCCTCAGTGAAAGCACCAATGTCGGTGTCAAAACCAGCGAATCTCGGGTAGGGGGTCCCGATCTGTGCGTCTTAGGCTGATGGTAACAGGAAGCAAGGGACACAATGTTTACCTAGGTTTGGGCCCTCTCAATGGAGGTAAAACCCTACTTCCTGCTTGATTAATATTGAAGATATGAGTAGTACAAGAGTAGATCTACCACGAGATCGTAGAGGCTAAACCCTAAGAGCTAGCCTATGATGGTATGATTGTAATTGTGATCGGCCTTCTACGGACCATCCTCTCCGGTTTATATAGACACCGGAGAGACCTAGGGTTTACATGGAGTCGGTTACAAGGAAGGAAATATAATATCCGGATCGCCAAGCTTGTCTTCCATGCAAAGGAGAGTCCCATCCGGACACGGGCCGAAGTCTTGAGTCTTGTATCTTCACGCTTTAATAGTCCGGAAGATGTACATAGTCTGGCTGTCCGGATACCCCCTAATCCAGGACTCCCTCACGCGCCTTGGGCCCGGGGGCTACTGTCGGTGTTCTGGGAACTGGGGTCCCCACACTTGCCTGCCTGCGGCCTGTGGCGTGGCTCGAGTGGTGGCCCAGTACGGCCCACCTTCATCAGCACAAGACTCAAGACCCTCGCGAGGGGCCAAGCCTTGCGGGGCGGATGACACGGGACTTCCTCGGAGACGGCCTCGCCAGGAAGGCTCGCGAGGAGGCGGAGAGATCAAGGCAGGGTACCTCGCAAGGTGCTCGTGATGCAAGCCATGACGATCGAGACTAGGTGGGCGCCAGGTGGGCGCCGGCCTGCACAGTGTCCTTGTTTCCTCTTTGGTGCAAAGGGGGCAAGCACAGGCGTGGAGTATCGAGGCATCAAGCAAAGGTTGCCATTTCAGTGCAACGAGAACAAGATAGCAGAATGGCAGGATGGAGGTCACCGTGGAGCCCAAGACGGCTTCACCACCAGTGCCTTTGGCAGCCGAAGACCAACTTTAGTCAGGATAACTTGTAGTAGATGTTCCCCTTCAAAATGGCCGTTGTTGGCGCCCTTCCCACTCAGTATTTGGGAAGAGGACTAGGGCCTCTATAAATAGGACTAGCCACCACAGAGATGGGGAGGGATCAAGTGCTCATTAGACCGAGAGGCGATCAAACTCACCCTAGCAGTTCATAGCACCAGCTCAAGAACACCTCTCGCGAGGCTGTTCTTCCCTTGTATTGTTCATCATCAGCCCCAGAGGCAATCCACCACACCACACACTGGAGTAGGGTATTACACCACAACGGTGGCCCGAACCAGTATAAATCTTGTGTCCCTTGTGTTGTTCATCATTTAGCTTAGACTCTCACGAGGCGATCGAACGTGGATCGGTAGGGGGAAGATCTTCGCGCGCACCCCAGAGTTCGAACCTTGAGGGTCTACCGGAACACTACATCCGACAATTACTTGCTGTTCTTGACCTAACACTCTAACAGAGCTTGTCAATGATTTAAACACTGATGGTTGTTGTAGTGGGGCCTTGTCTAACTCATAGGTGACATAAAGGTTTGGCTGTACACTACAGTAGGCTCTCTAAGAGTACCTGGAGATCCAGTTCGAAGGTATGCCTAGTTTTTACATAGTGCAGACATAGTAAATGCTCATTTCATTGTGTGCAAGTGCAAGAGATGCGGCATGTTTCATTATGTGGCGTTGTTTTGTTATAATCTCATCCTTTTGTGTTCATAGACTGGAAAGTATGCATATTTATCTTCCAAGGAGATGAGTAACTAGTTTGTGTCACCTTGCAGAGGGGGTGCAATGAAGATAAGATTGAGGATTTCCAAGTACAAGATGTTAGGAAGGAGCCTTGCAAGAGAAGTAGGAGCTGCGCTAAGCCTCTTCAACCTGCTAAGGTAAGTCACTGTATGCAACTCAGCAGTTCAATTCCTTGTTTGTTTTAGGCATAGTTAATTTGCTCTTTTCAATTGCTTTATTTGTCCTCAGTGAATGAGATGCCCAAATAATCATGCCTGATGTTTGGTACTTGTATAACTATTAGTTGACATAATTAAAGGCCTTGCCGTTTAATTACTCTGCCGAAGTGTGCCTGAAGCTTTGAAGTCTATTAACCAACTATTATTGCATGAGGCTCACAATCTAGTTTATACTACGCTAATGATTGCATAGTTTTGCCTGCTGTAGTATGTTTGTATGAAACCCTCTGCTATTCATTATGCTCCCTAAGACTTTAATTGAGGTACAGAATGGCCAACTGCTTGCTTACTTATACGCAACATGCTGTCTAAATTTGTAACTTGTTTGTGTTTTCAATTGGGCCCCATCATCATGCTCCTCTGGTGAGCTAAGAGGGATTTCTGTATGCAGGCTGCACAGACTATCCTTTTTTATAATTTTTAAAATATCACCTGCTTATTCTTCATGACGTGTAACATATTTTTTTTGAAAGTGACGTGTAACATTATTGTTAGTCCTGTTTTGCCATGTAGTACAAAATAGTGTCTTGCTCGCTTCACTGTTGTAACTATATTTTTGCCCTACTCATGTGTACTTACAGAAACATTTCAGGATGAAGTGACATCAACACAAAGATCTGCGAGCAGTGCGGCATGGCCGTTACCGAATGATTATGGATTGGAATTGGAATGTGCTGATGTTCTCGAGCATCAACTAGAGGTGGCAAGACAACGTGTACATGATTGTCAACGTATAATCAACAAGTTGAGACTGGACATGCAGGTATTAGATGCAGGAGTCAAAAAAATGAAACAAGACACTGAGGTAACCATGAAGGAATTGGATATTTTGCAGACTGAAATTTGTGCTATCTGAATCCGACCAATCCTATTTTCTGAAGAGATTATAGTTCAAATGGAGTTAAGTTGATGCGCGTCCATGATGTATGAGCTGTATTTGCCCGGTGTATGTAATTTGCTGTTTGTGTATGCTTTATTATCACCTGTGCCAAACCATAATGCCCAATGGGTATAATCGGCTGTAATTTCTTTATTGTATAGTGTAGGATTATTCTACCTTTCTATGCCTTGATCTCTTTGTTGTATAGTGTATTCTTTTTAGAGGTGATAATATTGAGTAGGATAATTCTTTGAATATGCTATATCGTTCAAACAGGGGCAACTCGCCCGACCATGGCCCTTCACGGGCCGTACAATCCATGGGCCATGTACAGGCCGTCGGATCCATGGGCCTTCAATGGGCCGTCGGGTCCATGGGCCTTCAATGGGCCGACGGATCCATGGGCCTTCAATCGGCCGTAGGATCCATGGGCCTTCTACGTCTCGTAGGATCCATGGTCCTTCTACGTCTCGTAGGATCCATGGGCCTTCTACGTCTCGTAGGATCCATGGGCCTTGTAAGGGCCGACTCATTTATGGATCTTGTACGGGCCTTTAATGGTCCGTAGACGGGCCTTTAATGGATATCGTACATTTTATGGGCTGACCATAATGGGCCGTTAATAGGCCATATTTGGCGATGCTATGAAAATGGCCGAACAGATTAACGGTGCACAAACAGGCCGACTGTAACGACGGGCTGAATTTGGCCCACAAGCAGAAAACGACAGTAACGGGCCGTAAGTAACCGAATGCTGCAAATGAGCCCAAGAATAAATGGGCCCTCAGAAGGCCGAAAGTTAACTTGGGCTGGAAACGGCCCAATGAAATAACGGGCCGTTAATGGGTATAAAGTGGTACACTGTTCATTACGGGCCAGTTTCATCACGGGCCGTTAATGGGTGTAAAGTGATACACTGTTCATTATGGGCCAGTTTCACCACATGCCGTTAATGGGCCAAGAGTTACAAAGGGCCTCATATGGGTCGAAAGACGTCATGGGCCATACATGGGCCAGAAGTGAAAATGGGTTGGAATCATATTGGATGGCCCAGATGATGCTACTGGGCCTAAATCGGATGGGGCGTAACGGGCCTTGGGTTAGCGGGCTGTAAATGGACTATATGCGAACAGGCCATTAACAGGCTTTCCATGGGCCGGCCCGCCAGCTTATGACCAAGTCAAACGGGCCGGCCTTTTCACAGGAATGGGCCACTATTGAGCCGTGCCACGTGTCGACGTATCATAGGCGCCTTCTGTCCAATGAGTGGATGACATCTGTCCCAACGATGAGCCGACACGTGTTTCCTCCGGCCAATGATGATTTTACATGTGGAAAAACCTCATTGGTCGGGGCTGTTAACGGGTTATCAGATCCAAAACTCGACCCGATAGCTTAACGACATTCCGTTACGGTGGATGCCACATGTCGGTGACCCTTGACGAAAGCACTTCTATGATGCATGATTTATCGTCATGGAAGTGGACACTTCCGTGATGATAATTTTGGTACTGTCATGTAACACTTCTACAACAACACAGGTATGACTATCTTGATTCTGTCATAAAATCATCATGGATGTACATGCATGACAAAAAAATGCGACCTACTGTGACAAACACGTATCATCATGGAAGTTTATTTTTTTTGTAGTGCAACCCGCTGTACCCTCTACTTGAACATGGTGCCTTATGCTTCATATTATTATCCAATGATGTGTAGCCATCCTATGATGTCTGAGTAGATTTTCGTTGTCCTATCGGTAATTGGTGAATTGCTATGATTGGTTTAATTTGCTTGTGGTTATGTTGCTGTCCTTGAAGGAAATATGCCCTAGAGGCAATAATAAAGTTATTATTTATTTCCTCATATCATGATAAATGTTTATTATTCATGCTAGAATTGTATTACCCGGAAACATAATACATGTGTGAATGCATAACAAACACAGTGTCACTAGTATGCCTCTACTTGACTAGCTCGTGAATCAAAGATGGTTAAGTTTCCTAACCATATACATGAGTTGTCATTTGATTAACGGGATCACATCATTAGGAGAATGATGTGATTGACTTGACCCATTCCCTTAGCTTAGCACTAGATCGTTTAGTATGTTGCTATTGCTTTCTTCATGACTTATACATGTTCCTATGACTATGAGATTATGTAACTCCCGTTTACCGGAGGAACACTTTGTGTGCTACCAAACGTCACAACGTAACTGGGTGATTATAAAGGTGCTCTACAGGTGTCTACGAAGGTACTTGTTGAGTTGACGTATTTCTAGATTAGGATTTGTCACTCCGATTGTTGGAGAGGTATCTCTGGGTCCTCTCGGTAATGCACATCACTATAAGCCTTGCAAGCAATGTAGCTAATGAGTTAGTTACGGGATGATGCATTACGTAACAAGTAAAGAGAATTGCCGGTAACGACATTGATCTAGGTATTGAGATACCGACAATCAAATCTCGGGCAAGTAACATACCGATCACAAAGGGAACAACGTATGTTGTTATGCGGTTTGACCGATAAAGATCTTCGCAGAATATGTAGGAGCCAATATGAGCATCCAAGTTCCGCTATTGGTTATTGACCGGTGACGTGTCTCGGTCATGTCTACGTAGTTCTCGAACCCGTAGGGTCCGCACGCTTAAAGTTCGATGACGGTTATATTATGAGTTTATGTGTTTTGATGTACCGAAGGTAGTTCGGAGTCCCGGATGTGATCACAGACATGACGAGGAGTCTCGAAATGGTCGAGACATGAAGATTGATATATTGGACGACTATATTCGGACACCGGAATGGTTCCGGGGGTTGTCGGATATAACCAGAGTACCGGGGGGTTACCGGAACCCCCCGGAGGTTAATGGGCCTCATGGACCCAAGTGGTGGAAGAGGAGAGGCGACCAAGGGGCAGCCGTGCGCCCCTCCCCCCCCCCAAGTCCGAATTGGACAAGGATGGGGTGGCGCCCCCCTTTCCTTTCCCCCTCTCTCTCCTTCCCTCTCCTCTCCTACTCCAACAAGGAAGAGGGGAGTCCTACTGCCCGTGGGAGTAGGACTCCTCATGGGGCGCGCCAAGGGTGGATGGCCCCTTCCCCCTCCTCCACTCATTTATATATGGGGAGGGAGGCACCCCCTTGAGACACAACAATTGATCCTTGAGATCTCTTAGCCGTGTGCCCACTATTGTCCACCTCGATAATATCGTAGCGGTGCTTAGGCGAAGACCCGCGTCGGTAGAACATCATCATCGTCACTACTAAGGTAACTCTCCCTCAAATCTCGGCTGGATCGGAGTTCGAGGGACATCATCGAGCTGAACGTGTGCTAAACTCAGAGGTGCCATGCGTTCGGTGCTTGATCGGTCGGATCGTGAAGACGTACGACTACATCAACCGTGTTGTGCTAACGCTTCAACTTTCGGTCTACGAGGGTACGTGGACACACTCTCCCGTCTCGTTGCTATGCATCACCATGATCTTGCGTGTGCATAGGAATTTTTTTGAAATTACTATGTTCCCCAACAGTGGCATCCGAGCCTGGTTTGATGCGTTGATGTTATATGCACGAGTAGAACATAAGTGAGTTGTGGGCGATACAAGTCATACTGCTTACCAGCATGTCATACTTTGGTTTGGCGGTATTGTTGGATGAAGTGGCCCGGACCAACATTACGCGTACGCTTACGCGAGACTGGTTCTACCGACGTGCTTTACACACAGGTGGATGGTGGGTGTCAGTTTCTCCAACTTTAGTTGAACCGAGTGTGGCTACGCCCGGTCCTTAGGAAGGTTAAAACCGCATTAACTTGATGAACTATCGTTGTGGTTTTGATGCGTAGGTAAGAACGGTTCTTGCTAAGCCCGTAGCAGCCACGTAAAACTTGCAACAACAAAGTAGAGGACGTCTAACTTGTTTTTGGAGGGCATGTTGTGATGTGATATGGTCAAGACGTGATGCTATATTTTATTGTAAGAGATGATCATGTTTTGCAACCGAGTTATTGGCAACTGGCAGGAGCCATATGGTTGTCGCTTTATTGTATGCAATGCAATCGCGCTGTAATTGCTTTACTTTATCACTAAGTGGTAGCGATAGTCGTAGAAGCAATAGTTGGCGAGACAAAAATGATGCTACGATGGAGATCAAGGTGTCACGCCGGTGACGATGGTGATCATGACGGTGCTTCAGAGATGAAGATCACAAGCACAAGATGATGATGGCCATATCATATCACTTATATTGATTGCATGTGATGTTTATCTTTTATGTATCTTATCTTGCTTTGATTGACGGTAGCATTATAAGATGATCTCTCACTAAATTTCAAGATAAAAGTGTTCTCCCTAAGTATGCACCATTGCCAAAGTTCGTCGTGCCCAGACACCACGTGATGATCGGGTGTGATAAGCTCTACGTCCATCTACAATGGGTTCAAGCCAGTTTTGCACAAGTAGAATACTCAGGTTAAACTTGACGAGCCTAGCATATGCATATATGGCCTCGAAACACTGAGACCGATAGGTCGAGCGTGAATTATATAGTAGATATGATCAACATAGTGATGTTCACCATTGAAAACTACTCCATTTCATGTGATGATCGGTTATTGTTTAGTTGATTTGGATCACGTGATCACTTAGATGATTAGAGGGATGTCTATCTAAGTGGTAGTTCTTAAGTAATATGATTAATTGAACTTAAATTTATCATGAACTTAGTACCTGATAGTATTTTGCTTATCTATGTTTGTTGTAGATAGATGGCCCGTGCTGTTGTTCTGTTAAATTTTAATGCGTTCCTTGAGAAAGCAAAGTTGAAAGATGATGGTAGCAATTACACGGACTGGTCCGTAACTTGAGGATTATCCTCATTGCTGCACAGAAGAATTACGTCCTGGAAGCACCGCTGGGTGCCAGGCCTGCTGCAGATGCAACTGGCGATGTTAAGAACGTCCGGCAGAGCAAAGCTGATGACTACTCGATATTCAGTGTGCCATGCTTTACGGCTTAGAACCTGGACTTCAACGATGTTCACGTCATGGAGCAAATGACCGGATTGAGAGATATGAAGTCTCCAATAAGTTCTACAGCTGCAAGATGGAGGAGAATAGTTCTGTCAGTGAACATATACTCAAAATGTCTGGGTATTGCAATCACTTGATTCAACTGGGAGTTAATTTTCCGGATGATAGTGTCATTGACAGAATTCTTCTATCACTGCCACCAAGCTACAAGAGCTTCGTGATGAACTATAATATGCAAGGGATGAACAAGACAATTCCCGAGCTCTTCGCAATGCTAGAGGCTGCGGAGGTAGAAATCAAGAAGGAGCATCAAGTGTTGATGGTCAATAAGACCACCAGTTTCAAGAAAAAGGGTAAAGGGAAGAAGAAGGGGAACTTCAAGAAGAACAACAAACAAGTTGCTGCTCAAGAGAAGAAACCCATGTCTGGACCTAAGCCTGAGACTGAGTGCTTCTACTGCAAGCAGACTGGTCACTGGAAGCGGAACTGCCCCAAGTATTTGGAGGATAAGAAGGATGGCAAGGTGAACAAAGGTATATGTGATATACATGTTATTGATGTGTGCCTTACCAGAGCTCGCAGTAGCACTTGGGTATTTGATACTGGTTCTATTGCTAATATTTGCACCTCGAAACAGGGACTACGGATTAAGCGGACACTGTCTAAGGACGAGGTGACGATGCGCGTAGGAAATGGTTCCAAAGTCGATGTGATCGCCGTCGGCACACTACCTCTACATCTACCTTCGGGATTAGTTTTAGACCTAAATAGTTGTTATTTGGTGCCAGTATTGAGCATGAACATTATATCTGGATCTTGTTTGATGCGAGACGGTTATTCATTTAAATCTGAGAATAATGGTTGTTCTATTTATATGAGTAATATCTTTTATGGTCATGCACCCTTAAAGAGTGGTCTATTTTTGATGAATCTCGATAGTAGTGATACACATATTCATAATGTTGAAGCCAAAAGATACAGAGTTGATAATGATAGTGCAACTTATTTTTGGCACTGCCGTTTGGGTCATATTGGTGTAAAGTGCATGAAGAAACTCCATACTGATGGACTTTTGGAATCACTTGATTACGAATCACTTGGTACTAGCGAACCATGCCTCATGGGCAAGATGACTAAAACGCCGTTCTCCGGAACTATGGAGCGAGCAACTGATTTGTTGGAGATCATACATACTGATGTATGTGGTCCAATGAATGTTGAGGCTCACGACGGGTATCGTTATTTTCTCACCTTCACAGATGATTTGAGAAGATATGGGTGTATCTACTAAATGAAACATAAGTCTGAAACATTTGAAAAGTTCAAAGAATTTCAGAGTGAAGTTGAAAATCATCGTAACAAGAAAATAAAGTTTCTATGATATGATCATGGAGGAGAATATATGAGTTACGAGTTTGGTGTACATTTGAAACAATGCGGAATATTTTCGCAACTCACGCCACCCGGAACACCACCGTGTAATGGTGTGTCCGAACATCGTAATCGTACTTTACTAGATATGGTGTGATCTATGATGTCTCTTACTGATTTACCGCTATCATTTTGGGATTATGCTTTAGAGACGGCTGCATTCACGTTAAATAGGGCACCATCAAAATCCGTTGAGATGACGCCTTATGAATTGTGGTTTGGCAAGAAACCAAAGTTGTTGTTTATTAAAGTTTGGGGCTGCGATGCTTATGTGAAAAAGCTTCAACCTGATAAGCTCGAACCCAAATCGGAGAAATGTGTCTTCATAGGATACCCAAAGGAAACTATTGGGTACACCTTCTATCACAGATCCGAAGGCAAGACATTTGTTGCCAAGAATGGATCTTTTCTAGAGAAGGAGTTTCTCTCGACAGAAGTGAGTGGGAGGAAAGTACAACTTGATGAGGTAACTGTACCTGCTCCTTTATTGGAAAATAGTTCATCACAGAAACCGGTTCCTGTGACGACTACACCAATTAGTGAGGAAGCTGATGATATTGATCATGAAACTTCAGATCAAGTTACTACCGAACCTCGTAGGTCAACAAGAGTAAGATCCGCACCAAAGTGGTAAGGTAATCCTATTCTGGAGGTCATGTTACTTGACCATGGCAAACCTAGAAACTATGAGGAAGCGATGATGAGCCCAGATGCTGCAAAATGGCTTGAGGCTATGAAATCTAAGATGGGATCCATGTATAAGAACAAAGTATGGACTTTGGTTGACTTTCCCGATGATCGGCAAGCCATCGAGAATAAATGGATCTTCAAGAAGAAGACTGACGCTGATGGTAATGTTACTGTCTAGAAAGCTTGACTTGTTGCAAAAGGTTTTCGACAAGTTCAAGGGGTTGACTATGATGAGACTTTCTCACCTGTAGCGATGCTTAAATCTGTCCGAATCATGTTAGCAATTGCCGCATTTTATGATTATGAAATTTGGCAAATGGATGTCAAAACTGCATTCCTGAATGGATTTCTGGAAGAAGAGTTGTATATGATGCAACCGGAAGGTTTTGTCGATCCAAAGGGTGCTAACTAAGTGTGCAAGCTCCAGCAATCCATTTATGGACTGCTGCAAGCCTCTCGGAGTTGGAATAAACGCTTTGATAGTGTGATCAAAGCATATGGTTTTATACAGACTTTTTGAGAAGCCTGTATTTACAAGAAAGTGAGTGGGAGCTCTGTAGAATTTCTAATATTATATGTGGATGTCATATTATTAATTGGAAATGATATAGAATTTCTGGAGAGCATAAAAGGATACTTCAATAAAAGTTTTTCAATGAAAGACCTCGGTGAAGCTGCTTATATATTGGGCATCAAGATCTATAGAGATAGATCAAGACGCTTAATTGGACTATCACAAAGTACATACCTTGATAAAGTTTTGAAAAAGTTCAAAATGGATCAAGCAAAGAAAGGGTTCTTGCCTATAATACAAGGTGTGAAATTGAGTCAGACTCAATTCCCGACCACTGCAGAAGATAGAGAGAAAATGAAAGATGTTCCCTATGCTTCAGCCATAGGCTCTATCATTTATGCAATGCTGTGTACCAGACCTGATGTGTGCCTTGCTATTAGTTTAGCAGGGAGGTACCAAAGTAATCCAGGAGTGGATCATTGGACAGCGGTGAAGAACATCCTGAAATACCTGAAAAGGACTAAGGACATGTTTCTCGTTTATGGAGGTGACAAAGAGCTAGTCATAAATGGTTACGTCGATGCAAGCTTTGACACTGATCCGGACGATTCTAAATCGCAAACCGGATACGTGTTTATATTGAATGGTTGAGCTGTTAGTTGGTGCAATTCTAAACAAAGCGTCGTGGCGGGAACTACATGTGAAGCGGAGTACATAGCTGCTTCAGAAGCAGCAAATGAAGGAGTCTGGATGAAGGAGTTCATATATGATCTAGGTGTCATACCTAGTGCATCAGGTCCAATGAAAATCTTTTTTGACAATACTGGAGCAATTGCCTTGGCAAAGGAATCCAGATTTCACAAGAGAACCAAGCACATCAAGAGACGCTTCAATTCCATCCGGGACCAAGTACAGGTGGGAGACATAGAGATTTGCAAGATACATACGGATCTGAATGTTGCAGACCCGTTGACTAAGCCTCTTCCACGAGGAAAACATGATCAGCATAGAGGCTCCATGGGTGTTAGAATCATTACTGTGTAATCTAGATTATTGACTCTAGTGCAAGTGGGAGACTGAAAGGAAATATGCCCTAGAGGCAATAATAAAGTTATTATTTATTTCCTCATATCATGATAAATGTTTATTATTCATGCTAGAATTGTATTACCCGGAAACATAATACATGTGTGAATACATAGACAAACATAGTGTCACTAGTATGCCTCTACTTGACTAGCTCGTGAATCAAAGATGGTTAAGTTTCCTAACCATAGACATGAGTTGTCATTTGATTAACAGGATCACATCATTAGGAGAATGATGTGATTGACTTGACCCATTCCCTTAGCTTAGCACTAGATCGTTTAGTATGTTGCTATTGCTTTCTTCATGACTTATACATGTTCCTATGACTATGAGATTATGTAACTCCCGTTTACCGGAGGAACACTTTGTGTGCTACCAAACGTCACAACGTAACTGGGTGATTATAAAGGTGCTCTACAGGTGTCTACGAAGGTACTTGTTGAGTTGATGTATTTCGAGATTAGGATTTGTCACTCCGATTGTTGGAGACGTATCTCTGGGTCCTCTTGGTAATGCACATCACTATAAGCCTTGCAAGCAATGTAGCTAATGAGTTAGTTACGGGATAATGCATTACGTAACAAGTAAAGAGACTTGCCTGTAACGACATTGATCTAGGTATTGAGATACCGACAATCGAATCTCGGGCAAGTAACATACCGATCACAAAGGGAACAACGTATGTTGTTATGCGGTTTGACCGATAAAGATCTTCGCAGAATATGTAGGAGCCAATATGAGCATCCAAGTTCCGCTATTGGTTATTGACCGGTGACGTGTCTCGGTCATGTCTACATAGTTCTCGAACCCGTAGGGTCCGCACGCTTAAAGTTTGATGACGGTTATATTATGAGTTTATGTGTTTTGATGTACCGAAGGTAGTTCGGAGTCCCGGATGTGATCACAGACATGACGAGGAGTCTCTAAATGGCCGAGACATGAAGATTGATATATTGGACGACTATATTCGTTCACCGGAATGGTTCCGAGGGTTATCGGATATATACCGGAGTACCGGGGGGTTACCGAAAACCCCCCGGAGGTTAATGGGCCTCATGGGCCCAACTGGTGGAAGAGGAGAGGCGGCCAAGGGGCAGCCGCGCGCCCCTCCCCCCCAAGTCTGATTTGTACAAGGAGGGGGGCGGCGCCCCCTTTCCTTTCCCACTCTCTCTCCTTCCCTCTCCTCTCATACTCCAACAAGGAAGGGGGGGAGTCCTACTCCCGGTGGGAGTAGGACTCCTCATGGTGCGCGCCAAGGGTGGCCGGCCCCTCCCCCTCCTCCACTCCTTTATATATGGGGAGGGAGGTACCCCTTGAGACACAACAATTGATCCTTGAGATCTCTTAGCCGTGTGCGTTGCCCCCCTCCCCCATTGTCCACCTCGATAATATCATAGCGGTGCTTAGGCGAAGCCCTGCGTCGGTAGAACATCATCATCATCACCACGCCGTTGTGCTAACGGAACTCTCCCTCAAAGCTCGGCTGGACCGGAGTTTGATGGACGTCATTGAGCTAAACGTTTGCTAAACTCAGAGGTGTCGTGCGTTTGGTGCTTGATCGGTCGGATCGTGAAGACGTACAACTACATCAACTGCGTTGTGCTAACGCTTCCGCTTTCGGTCTACGAGGGTACGTGGACACACTCTCCCCTCTCGTTGCTATGCATCACCATGATCTTGCGTGTGCATAGGAATTTTTTGAAATTACTTCGTTCCCCAACAGTCCTTTGGTGCCCATTGATAACCCACAAGTGTAGGGGATCGCAACAGCTTTCGAGGGTAAAGTATTCAACCCAAATTTATTGATTCGACACAAGGGGAGCCAAAGAATAGTCTTAAGTATTAGCAGTTGAGTTGTCAATTCAGCCACACCTGGATAACTTACTATCTGCAACAAAGTATTTAGTAGCAAAGTATTATGATAGTAATGGTAACAGTGGCAAAAGTAACGATAGCAGTTTTGTAGTGATTGTAACAGTAGCAACGGAAAAGTAAATAAACAAAGCACAATATGTGAAAATCTCGTAGGCATTGGATCAGTGATGGATAATTATGTCGGATGCGATTCCTCATGTAATACCTATAACATAGGGTGACACAGAACTAGCTCCAGTTCTTCAATGTAATGTAGGCATGTATTCCGAATATAGTCGTACGTGCTTATGGAAAAGAACTTGCATGACATCTTTTGTCCTACCTCCGGTGGCAGCGGGGTCCTAGTGGAAACTACGAGATATTAAGGCCTCCTTTTAATAGAGAACCGAACCAAAGCATTAACACATAGTGAATACATTAACTCCTCAAACTACGGTCATCACCGAGAAGTATCCCGATTATTGTCACTTCGGGGTTGTCGGATCATAACACATAATAGGTGACTATAGACTTTCAAGATAGGATCAAGAACTCACATATATTCATGAAAACATAATAGGTTCAGATCTGAAATCATGGCACTCGGGCCCTAGTGACAAGCATTAAGCATAGCAAAGTCATAGCAACATCAATCTCAGAGCATAGTGGATACTAGGGATCAAACCCTAACAAAACTAACTTGATTACATGGTAAATCTCATCCAACCCATCACCGTCCAGCAAGCCTACGATGGAATTACTCACGCACGGCGGTGAGCATCATGAAATTGGTGATGGAGGATGGTTGATGATGATGACGACGACGAATCCCCCTCTCCGGAGCCCCGAACGGACTCCAGATCAGCCCTCCCAAGAGAGATTAGGGCTTGGCGGCGGCTCCGTATCGTAAAATGCGATGAAACTTTCTCTCTGATTTTTTTCTCCATGAAATGGAATCTATAGAGTTGGAGTTGAGGCTGGTGGAGCAGCAGGGGGCCCACGAGACAGGGGGCGCGCCCACGGGGAGGGGGCGCGCCCCCACCCTCGTGGACAGGGTGTGGCCCCCCTGGCCTTGATTCTTTCGCCAGTATTTTTTACATTTTCCAAAAGTTATCTCCGTGGATTTTCATGTCATTCCTAGAACTTCTGTTTTCTGCACAACAAACAACACCATGCAGTTCTGTTGAAAACAGCGCTAGTCCGGGTTAGTTCATTCAAATCATGCAAATTAGAGTCCAAAACAAGGGCAAAAGTGTTTGGAAAAGTAGATATGTTGGAGGCATATCAACTCCCCCAAGCTTAAACCTTTGCTTGTCCTCAAGCAATTCAGTGGATAAACTGAAAGTGAGAAAGAAAAACTTTTACAAACTCTGTTTGCTCTTGTTGTTGTAAATATGTAAAGCCAACATTCAAGTTTTTAGCAAAGATTATGAACTAACCATATTCACAATAACACTTAGGTCTCATATTTACTCATATCAATGGCATAATCAGCTAGCAAGCAATAATAATAAAACTCGGATGACAACACTTTCTCAAAACAATCATAATATGATATAACAAGATGGTATCTCGCTAGCCCTTTCTGAGACTGCAAAACATAAATGCAGAGCACCTTTAGAGATCAAGGACTGACTAAACATTGTAATTCATGGTAAAAGAGATCCAGTCAAGTCATACCCAATATAAACTAATAGTAATACATGCAAATGATAGTGTGCTCTCCAGCGGGTGCTTTTTAATAAGAGGGTGATAACTCAACATAAAAGTAAATAGATATGCCCTTCGCAGAGGGAAGCAGGGATTTGTAGAGGTGCCAGCGCTCGATTTTAAAATAGAGATGAATAACATTTTGAGTGGCATACTTTCACTGTCAACGCGACAACTATAAGATGGCGATATCTTCCATGCTACATACATTATAGGCGGTTCCCAAATAGAATGGTAAAAGTTTATACTCCCCCCC
>NC_041389.1:374156504-374167064 GCF_002162155.2 Triticum dicoccoides | reverse complement strand
AATCCATGGCTTGCTCCAAACAACGAGTGCCTCCAACTAGCAACAACCCTTCGGGAGTTTTGTTTAATTATTTTGATTTTCTTTGATCTTTTTGATCATGGGACTGGGCATCCCGGTTACCAGCCATTTTCTCGTGAATGAGGAGCGGAGCCCACTCCTCTTGAGAATAACCCACCTAGCATGGAAGATACAGACATCCCTAGTTGAAACATGAGCTGCTCGAGCATACAAAACAGAATTTCATTTGAACGTTTGGAGTTTGGCACATACAAATTTACTTGGAACGGCAGGTAGATACCGCATATAGGAAGGTATAGTGGACTCATATGGAATAACTTTGGGGTTTATTGAATTTGGATGCACAAGCAGTATTCCTGCTTAGTACAGGTGAAGGCTAGCAAAAGACTGGGAAGTGACCAACTGAGAGAGCGACAACAGTCATGAACATGCATTAAAATTAATTTACACCAAGTACAAGCATGAGTAGGATATAATCCACCATGAACATAAATATCGTGAAGGCTATGTTGATTTGTTTCAACTACATGCGTGAACATGTGCCAAGTCGAGTCACTCAATTCATTCAAAGGAGGATACCATCCCATCATACCACATCATAATCATTTTAATAGCATGTTGGCACGCAAGGTAAACCATTATAACTGATAGCTAATTATGCATGGCATAAGCAACTATAACCTCTAAATGTCATTGCAAATATGTTTACTTCATAATAGGCTCAATCAGGAACGATGAACTCATCATATTTACAAAAACAAAAGGGGTCGAGTTCATACCAGCTTCTCTCATCTCAATCAGTCCATCATATATCATCATTATTGCCTTTCACTTGCATGACCGTACGGTGTGTATAATAGTGCACGTGCATTGGACTAAGCTGGAATCTGCAAGCATTCAATTCAAGAGAGAAGACAAGGTAACATGGCTCTAAGTTAAATCAACAATCATGCAAATGAGAGCCACTAAACATTTTCATTATGGTCTTCTACTCTTGACCCCCAAAGGAAAGAAAAGAAATAAAACTATTTACATGGGAAAGCTCCCAACGAGCAAAAGAAGAACGAGAAATCTTTTTGGGTTTTCATTTTAATTACTACTACAAGCATGGAAATTAAACTAACTGATTTTTTTTCGTTTTTCTTAAGGTTTAGCAAACACACAAGAAGAAAGCTAGAAAAAGAAATTAAACTAGCATGGATAATACAATGAAAGAGTATGAGCACCGACAACTAGAATAGTGTGTGAACATGAATGTAAAGTCGGTGAGAAATACGTACTCCCTCAAGCTTAGGATTTTGGTCCTAAGTTGGTCTAATGCCAAGGACCGCGGCTACTCTCCCCGGTGTACTGAGGAGTGTCATCAGGATACCACTGGCTAGCAATCTCCTCCGAATCCCACTGATAAGATGATGGACGATAAGGGTCCAGTGGAGGCTCCGGCTCAGGCTCTGGAGCGGATGCCTGGCCTCGATGAGCATACACCACTTCCGGCAAGACAAGGTAATTATTTGTAGTCAAATCAAACAACAAAGGCGCAGGCAGGGTAATAATCTCATTGTGTTTCTTATTCAATCTCAGGTTATACAGAAGCATGTTATCTTTGTTGTCAATAATAAACTCATGCGCTACCATGCTCCTGTAATCTAAAAAGGAAAGAGGCAACATTGTCTCCTCTTTTTCATAATGCCTAATAGGTATCTCAAAATGTTTAGCAAGGTGTGCAGCATAGATACCTTTAAAGATGGGTGATGGAGTCCTGGATAAGGGGGTATCCGGACTGCCAGACTATATACTTTGGCCGGACTGTTGGACTATGACGATACAAGACAGAAAACTTCGTCCCGTGTCCGGATGGAACTCTCCTTGGCGTGGAAGGCAAGCTTGGCGATCCGGATGTAGATCTCCTTCTCTGTAAACTGACTTTGTGTAACCCTAGCCCCCTCCGGTGTCTATATAAACCGGAGGGTTTAGTCCGTAGGACTCATCATTATCAACAATCATACCATAGGCTAGCTTCTAGGGTTTAGCCTCTCTGATCTCGTGGTAGATCAACTCTTGTAATACTCATATCATCAAGATCAATCAAGCAGGAAGTAGGGTATTACCTCCATCGAGAGGGCCCGAACCTGGGTAAAACATCGTGTCCCCAGTCTCCTGTTACCATTTGCCTTAGACGCACAGTTCGGGACCCCCTACCCGAGATCCGCCGGTTTTGACACCGACATTGGTGCTTTCATTGAGAGTTCCTCTGTGTCGTCGCTACAAGGCTAGATGGCTCCTCCATCCTTCAGACACGTTGTCCTGGGCGAAACTTTTCTCCCTGGACAGATCTTCATGTTCGGCGGCTTCGCACTGCGGGCCAATTCGCTTGGCCATCTGGAGCAGATCGATAGCTACGCCCCCGGCCATCAGGTCAGGTTTGGAAACCTAAACTACACCGTCGACATCCATGGAGACTTGATCTTCGACGGATTCAGGCCTGTGTCAGGAGCACCGAACAATCACGACATGCACGACCTAGATCGGCAGTCGGACATTATTCGGAATATCGCACCTGCTACCGCTCCGGACTTCGCTCCAGAGCGGGTCGTGCCTTCCAAGGACGGGTGGATGGACCTCGCCCCGGAGGCCGCACACTCCTCGGTGTTGGAGCAGAACACAGACTCCTCTCCTAAAGGGATGTGTGTCTCCGGACCCTCGGACTCACCTCTGGCCATGTGTTCCGGGCCGCGCGCATCCGTGCCCATTGAATCTAACCGGGCTCCAGTCATGGAGTTCACCACCACGGATATCTTTCAGCACTCACCCTTCGGAGACGTGCTAGATTCTTTAAGGTCTCTCTCTCTCTGTTAGGAGACTCCTGGCCGAACTTTGTCTGGCTCAAGTGGGAAGCTGGCAACGAAGAAATTCATTTCCCACCCACCACCCACTTAATAGCCATGGTCAATGACTTGACTGACGTGCTTAACTTCGAGTCTGAAGACATCGACGGTATAGACGACGATGCAGGAGAAGAACAGGAACCACCGCCCACAGGACGCTTGGCTGCCACCTCTTCATATGACATATACTTGGTGGATACTCCCAAATAAACAAATGGCGATGAGGCAACGGAAGATAACCCCTCGGGGAAGAAAGCAAAACACGGGCGTCATCGGCGCCGCTCCAAACCTTGCCACAACAATACCGACACTAGAGAAGATAATCCAGATGGTGCCAAAGGGGAATACGATCCTGATCAACCCACCATCGAGCAAGTTGACTAGCAGCAGCAGCTCCAAGCTGACCAAGATCTGCTCGCAGACAAACGTACTAAGACCCGGGCAGCCGAAGAATACGGACTCAAGTGCCGAACAAAATACTACCCAAAGCGCAGGTTACTACCTCAATTCGAGAAGGCGGCACTGAAAATCAAATGCAGGCCTACACCTTGCCAACAGCACACTGCGACAAGGGGCTATGCACAAGACCAACGTTACATACCAAACAGCAACATAGAAAGTACCCCAGACGCATCAGCGGATAGAAACAGAGCCTACAAACCTTGGTGCAACAAATATAAGCATCCCAAGACAAATAATGGCACCCGGGGAACGACGATCAACACAGGAGCCCGTAATCCTCAAACCGTTGAGAGGGAGAAGAGATCTCAACATCTTAATCCGGGCCCCTCCAGCTTGAACCGCATACTTGACCGACCATGTCAAATCCATGGTACCCCAGGAGCAGCAACCAATCATACAAATAGAGAATGCTGGGTCTTTAAACAAATCGGCAGGCTGGCGCCAGAAGGAGCATGAAGAGGTGCCAGGGCAAGCAGCTCAGATTATCAGGTCCAGGGACCGACCACTTGAGGATCAGGCCCCACCAAACAACTCATTTTAGAGTGTCACACACAGGCGTTAGGGCCACCCAGGCCCCGCCACACCGGAGATGGTCTCCGGATAGACAAAAATGCCATACAAACTTTTGGTCCTATACTCCCAGGCAGTAGCTATTCAGCACCGCCAGGGCACACTACAACTCAACGCATTATCACCCAAGACCCACGTGATGACGTCATAATTGCGGTCAAGACCGAGCTTCGCCTCGGCACCGAAGAATATTCGGCTACTTTATTCACTGAAGCAGCGAGTCACGGTTTTTTCAATCGAACCTAAATTCGACAGCCGAACTCCCGGACACCGACAAGGGAGTCCGAACTACTTCAGGATACCCCAACCTAATCGTAGCTCATACAGAACCATCAGCATAAGCTGGACGGATCACAGCCACGGCTTAGCCACTGCTCACACACGCCTCTTAAAGCACTATTTGTAGGTTCACCCTCGCGCACAACCGGACCGGCAGCTTGGAATCAGCTCGGACGCATAAAAGGGGGATGTCCACCCCACCTGAACACAATCCGGATATTCCTCCGGACCCGCGCACAGCCAACCACCGCCCGGCCCCCAACAGGTTCTGCCGTCATGCCTCTCTTTTATAACATGCACCGTACCCATATGCATAGACGTATTACTTAAATAAAGCATGTGGAGTCATTTGATGCTTATCTGCTATTTTGCAACGACATTTTGTCATAACGGCATCCGAACATCTTGTTATGCCTTCGAACGTCAGGGGCTTCCTCGCACCCGTACTACAGCGTCTAAAGTCCGAACACCTTCTCGGTCGTTCGGCACCCCGAACTTATAGCATCATATGCATCAGCTCCGAATCATGTCTTGGGTCATTGGTTGGGTTTGCCTGGCTCCCATGTTTTGTTACCTTACGTTCCACAATATCGGCTAAGGTAGCGCTGGGAGAACTACTGCGATTGTGTCCCGATTCTGCCGGACGAACACCTCAGTAGAGAAAGCCGAAAACTAACTGTCATGATAAGGCGAGAGCTGGTCAGCTGTTCGAGAGGTTGTCAAATCTTTAAGGATTTATTCCGCATAATGCCATAATAAAATGCAGCGTGCGAAGGATCGGTCCATAGATCAGGCGCTATTAGAGCCCCCCATGCGGTCTTCCGAACACGAGGGGCTGCGCCGCCCCTACTCAAAATCCTATGGCCAAGTGAGAGTAATAAAGCCTTATAGTCCAATTGCCTGGTTCGTTGTGCTGAACACCTCCTTCATGGACCCAAGAATGGGATAAAGAGTGTCCAGGTGTATCCCAAACACCCCCCTAGTTCCTACGTGGGGGCAGAAGCCGACGACTGGCCAACTCTCAAGACTAACATATTAAACGGCCGCGCAGGAATAAAATTTACACATAAGAGGCACCTACATATAAGTGACTCTGTTTTGCCTTACAAAGTATAGCACAATTGCTTTCAGGGAAAAATAATGTCTTTCGTACATTCCTCGGCCACGAGGCGAGCGCCTTTCAGGACGCCATCATAATATAGTTCGGGCTTGCGGTGCCCCTTCCCCTCCGGTGGCCCCTCGGTCCTCAGCTTCTCAGCATCAAGCTTCCCCCAGTGCACTTTTGCGCGGGCAAATGCCATTCGTGCCCCTTCTATGCAAACTGACCACTAAATGACGTCCAGCTGAGGGCAGGCCCTCCCAATCCGCTTCACGAGTGCAAAGAAACTACTCGGTATGGGCTTGGCGGGCCACAGCCGGTAACCAAATCCTTCATGGCTAGTTCGGCCGCCTGATGCAGCTCGATCAGCTATTTTAGCTGGTCGACAAACGGCACCGGATAGTTCGGCGCCAAATACTGCGACCAAAAGAGCTTCTCCGCAGTTTCCTTCTTCTCAGCTCGGCAGAATTGGGCAGCATCAGATATGCTGCGCGGCAAATCCGCGAATGCTCCTGAAAAAATTAGGATTCAATGGGTCACCATGAATCTTCCATGCGAAAGCGTAAGGCACCTTGAGAAAACAAAAACCCCCCTTACCAGCCGCAATCTTCCGCGCCTCCTTAATATCCTTCAGCGCGGCCTGGGCTTCCTCTCGAGCCTCACTCGCGGTCCGGAGAGCTTGGGCAAGTTCGGATTCTTTCAACGATAAACTCTGCTCCAAGCTCTCATTTCTCCATACGGCCTCCTGAAGCTCTCGTTCAGCTTCCAAAACTCTCGCCTCGTGTTTCTCACGGAGAGTCCGCTCCGCGGCAACATTCTTTTCGGCCAAGGCAACAACCTTCTTGAGTGCCTCAATTTCGGCATCCGCCCCTAGAGCGCGCAATATATATACTTTAAGATAGTCACAACTACTTACTCGTGGCAAAACTTACTAAAAGTTTTCCAAACATACCTTGTTTCTCCTCCAGCCGCTTCTTCACTCAGCCGAGTTCTTCTTCAGCCTGCACCAGACTCTGCTTGAGTACGGACACTTCCGCAGTATGAGAGGAGGCAGTTGCTGCAGACATCTGATTCACAAAAATACATATATGTCATTAGCTAAGTCTCCTGTGGACGGGAAGTTGATCCCCTGTCTGGCTCCTGTCCTCTCCGAATAGTGTATCAGGGGCTACTATCTATACTATGACAGTCTTCTACACATACCTCCAAGCCTTTTATAAGGCTGACGCAGGATTCATTCAGTCCGCTCTCGGTGGCCTGAATCTTTTCTATCACCATGCCCATAAGGCATGGTGTTCATCAATAATGGACGCACTTTCCAGTGCTGTCGTTAGGCCGCCTGACTCCTTTGGTTGGACAGAGGTCGCAGGCGGAGTAGGATTGCCCCCTCCAGTCAAAGAGGGCTGATTGCCTGATCTCAAAGCTGTCAGGGTCTCCAAAACCATGTCCGGCTATGGGCCGCATCCACGATCGCCCCCGCCGTTGATATTCATAGGAACCGCCGCTCCCGCACGTCCGGCCTCCAAGGTGCGCCCCCCTGGCTCAGGTCCTTCTTTGACGACACCTCGGTGCCACAGCCAGGCTTTGGGGAACGGGCCCTGGGAGGGGTCTCACTCTGCAAGGCATCGGAACTCAACGAGTCCTCTGATGAGTCCTGTTGGGCCAGAGACCTCGCCGGACTATAAAAAGTACGGTGCGAATCAAAACACTGCATTCTAGTAAATTCTGGATGCATGGATGTGTTCGGATTTCGTGCACTTACGATTTTACCAGGGGCTAGGCCCTGGGATCCCACTCCGGGCTGCTGTCGGTAGCCGTGGTGGACGCCTCGGGGACGGATGTTCTTCCCCTCATAGGCGAATCTGCCTCTAAGGATGAGGAGGCTGCCCTTTTATTCCTCCCCCTCGTAAGGGGCTCGGGCTCGTCTTCCTCCTCCTCCTCATCCTCATCCTCTTCCTCCTCCTCATTCTCTCTAGAGGAGGAAGGGTCACTGGAGTCTTCGGACTTCGTGTCCGAAGGGCCCCGACGACGGAGACCGCTCCTGGTCTCCTTGGCCTTTTTGTTGGCCTCTTTCTTCGGCGCCTTGTAAGGCGCTGGGACCAGCATCTTCGTCAGAAGAGGTCCCGCCGGTTCTTCTGGCAGCGGGGTCGGGCAATGAATCCGGCCCGTCACCTTCGTCCATTCCTGGGGCAATCATGGAAAGACACGTTAGAAAACATCTCCTTCAAGACATAGCAATGGCGCATGCGAATAACTAAGCTATGATGACGACTTACCGGACTGGTGGGGTGGGGCAATTGGTACCCGCGGTCTATGGCAGAGTCCGGCCATGGTTTGCCGGACTTAAGCACCTTCCAAATGTCCTTGTGCGTGGAGCCGAAAAGCACCCGCGGGGTTTGGTGTTGGACCGGGTCATACTCCCACAAATCACAGCCTCTGTGCTGGCAAGGAAGGATCAGGCGAACCAGCATCACCTGGACCATGTCAACGAGCCTGATGGCCTTGTCCTCCATACCTTTGACGCGCGCCTAGATTACTGATAGTTCGTCGGACGACGACCAGTTTATGCCCTTCTTGGGCCAGGATGTGAGCCACAAAGGGGCTCCAGATCGAAACTCAGGAGCAGCGACCCACTTTTTGCCACGCGGCTCAGTGATATAGAACCACTGTTGCTGCCACTCCTTGACGGAGTCGTTGAAAGTACCCGTCGGCCATGTGACCTTGGGCATCCTACTCACCATGGCGCCTCCGCACTCGACGTGTTCGCCACTCACCACTTTGGGCTTCACGTTGAAGATCTCGAGCCATAGCCCGAAGTGCAGCGAGATACGGAGAAAGGCCTCACACACGACAATAAATGTCGAGATATTGAGGAAATAATTGGGGGATAGATCATGGAAATCAATCCCGTAGTAATACATGATGCCGCGAACAAAAGGGTGGAGGGGAAACCCGAGCCCGCGGACGAAATGTGGGAGGAAAACAACTCTCTCGTGGGGCTCCGGAGTAGGGACAATCTGTCCCGCCGTTGGAAGACGGTGGCCGATTTTCTTGACCAGATATCCGGCCGCCCGCAGCTTTTTAATATCCTTCTCCTGGACGGAGGAGGCCATCCACTTGCCTCCTGCTTCGGATCCGGACATCTTCGGAGGACCTTTTTTCGGTCGGGAGAATGAATGCTTGGGTGTTAGGGCTCAGACGAAAGGAAAGGGGCGGGCAGAAGCAGAAGAAGGCGTGGGTAGAAAGGAGGAGGCTTTTCCCCTTTATAAAGGCGATAAAACTTTACGCCTCCCCGCTTGCCTAATGAAGCCTGCTCGTTCCCCACTTACCGTAATTGACGGTACGGTTAGGCTACCCACGTCCGTATTGAAGAGGATCCCGCGATAAGGGGCCACGATCTCTGCTTTGACAAGACGTGCCAAAGGAACCGCCTCGCGATGTGTGCAGAAGCAGGTTGAAGAAAACGGTTCGAATAAAAGCCGGACCGTGGCGTGATGTCACTTTTCAAAGAATTTTCAGCAGATTGAATTCGTGGATTATTATTGTTCTCTCTACGGTGATATATGGAATGCTTAACTTGCAGAGCCGGACACGGTCCTTGTGTTCGAAATTTATCTTGGAGTATTCGGAGATGGAACCCGCCTCGCAATGCCGAAGACAATCTACGCGCCGGACTCATCGTCATTGAAGCCTGGTTCAGGGGCTACTGAGGGAGTCTTGGATAAGGGGGTATCCGGACTGCGGACTATATACTTTGGCCAGACTGTTGGACTATGAAGATACAAGACAGAAGACTTCGTTCCGTGTCCGGATGGGACTCTCATTGGCGTGGAAGGCAAGCTTGGTGATCCGGATGTAGATCTCCTTCTCTGTAAACCGACTCTGTGTAACCCTAGCCCCCTCCGGTGTCTATATAAACCGGAGGGTTTAGTCCGTAGGACTCATCATTATCAAGAATCATACCATAGGCTAGCTTCTAGGGTTTAGCCTCTCTGATCTTGTGGTAGATCAACTCTTGTAATACTCATATCATCAAGATCAATCAAGCAGGAAGTAGGGTATTACCTCCATCGAGAGGGCCTGAACCTGGGTAAAACATTGTGTCCCCAGTCTCCTGTTACCATTAGCCTTAGACGCATAGTTCGGGACCCCCTACCCGAGATTCGCTGGTTTTGACATCGACAATGGGGCCCTTTGTACGGTTCAGGCTTAGCCGTTTAGCAATAACAGCACCCATACTAAAACTGTTAAATTCAAACAAGTTTCCACTATTTCCACGACCAATTAAGCATCGACTAGCAAATATGGCAAAATAGCATAAAGTAGGAAAGTGTATGGTAGTGATTCTTGCATCGGAACCCTTCTTTGGATCCCCTATAGTAATAGTGTTAACAAAACCATCCACATCTTTACGATGTGGTTCATCTAAACTGCCCTCAAAGGGTATTCTACATACCATGCAAAAATTACGTAATGACATTTCCTTGAACTCATCATATAAATGAAATGATACTGAAGGAGGTGAATTGTTAGGATAGTAATAAATTTTTTGCATCAAAGTATTAGTGCGTAAGAGATACTGATCGATCTGGTCGTGGAGGAAGTCGGTGAGGCCCGCATTTTCAACCAAAGAATAAAAGTCTTCATAAATCCCGGCTTCTCTCAAGAAATTATCACACGGCCACTCACAAGGCCTTACTTCCACTACGCGAGGAAGATTATACTTGGCCTTTTCCTTCTCCTTAGCTTGTTTATCCTTGGAGCCTTGTCTAGAAGAGCCCCTCAAAAATCTCCTTATCATTTTCTAAAAATTTCTGAATTTTTTAGTAACTTCAAAATAAAAGTGAATCAAACTAAACAAGATTGATAGCAACTACTCCCACACGTGCCTAGAGCCTATATCATGCATTAGAATTACTTGGGACCTCATAAATTTGACATGCAAGCTCAAGAACAGGGTCACATATGCAGCAAAAAATTGCAATGAATAAAGCACTAGAACAAAAACTAATTGGACTAATGAAGGAGTCACATACCAAGCAACAATCTCCCAAAGCAGTTTTGTGAATGGAGCTTTGAGCAAGGAGATCGAAAATCGCAGCAAAATGAGCTAGAACTCGTGCTTGAGCTGGATGGGGATTTTTTTGGGAGGAAGATGGAGTGTGTGGGTGCAGGAATAAGTGGAGGGGGGCCACCGTGGGCCCACGAGACAGGGGGCGCGCCTAGGGGGTGTGGGCGCGCCCTCCA
>NC_041389.1:374121663-374155983 GCF_002162155.2 Triticum dicoccoides | reverse complement strand
CAAATATTGCATAAAAATCATACTAAATTTGCAGGGCATTTGGAGCACTTTTATTTTCAGGATATTTTTTTATTGCACGGATAATTCAGAAAACAGACAGACAATACTATTTTTGCTTTATTTATTCTCAATAACAGAAAGTAAAAAGAGGGTACAGAAGGTTGTGCCTTCTAATTTCATCCATCTCATGATCATCAAAATGAATCCGCTAACAAGGTTGATCAAGTCTTGTTAACAAACTCATTCCGAATAACATGGAACCGGAGAAATTTTTAATAACACTAGGTTACCTCAACGGGGATATGCACATCCCCAATAATAAGAATATCATATCTTTTCTTGACAGTAGGAAGAGGAAATTCAAAACCTCCAATAATAATAGTTGGAACTTTTCCAATAGAATTCATGCTATGAACTTGAGGTAGTTTCCTTGGAAAGTTTACCGTATGCTCATTACCATTAACATGAAAAGTGACATTGCCTTTGTTGCAATCAATAACAGCCCCTGCAATATTCAAAAAGGGTCTACCAAGGATAATCGACATACTATCGTCCTCAGGGATATTAAGAATAACAAAGTCCGTTAGGATAGTGACATTTGCAGCCACAACAGGCACATCCTCATAAATACCGACAGGTAAAGCAGTTGATTTATCGGCCATTTGCAAAGATATTTCAGTAGGTGTCAACTTATTCAATTCAAGTCTACGATATAAAGAGAGAGGCATAACACTAACACCGGCTCCAAGATCACATAAAGTAGTTTTAACATAATTTCTTTTAATGGATCATGGTATAGTTGGTACCCCTGGATCTCCAAGTTTCTTTGGTATACCACCCTTAAAAGTTTAATTATCAAGCATGGTGGAGATTTCAGCTTCTGGTATCTTTCTTTTATTTGTAATGATATCCTTCATGTACTTAGCATAAGGATTTAATTTAAGCATATCAGTTAAGCGCATACGTAAGAAGATAGGTCTAATCATTTCAGCAAAGCGCTCAAAATCCTCATCATCCTTTGTCTTGGATGGTTTAGGGGGAAAAGGCATGGGTTTCTGAACCCATGGTTCTCTTTCTTTACCGTGCCTCCTAGCAAAAAAGTATCTTTTATCATAACGTTGATTCTTTGATTGTGGGTTATCAAGATCAACAGCAGGTTCAACCTCTCCATCATTGTTATTGCTAGGTTGAGCATCAACATGAACATTATCATTAACATTATCACCAGGTTCATGTTCATCACCTGATTGTGTTTCAGCATCAGAAATAGAGTTATCATTAGGATTCTCAGGTGTGTCTACAACAGGTTCAGTAGAAGCATGCAAAGTCCTATCGTTTTTCTTTTTCTTCTTTTTAGAAGAACTAGGTGCCTCTAAATTATTTCTCTGAGAATCTTGCTCGATTCTCTTAGGGTGGCCTTCAAGATACAAAGGTTCCTGAGTCATTCTACCAGTTCTAGTAGCCACTCTAACAGAAAAATTATGTTTACTATTTAATTCATCGAGCAAATCACTTTGAGCTTTAAGTACTTGCTCAGCTTGAGTGGTAACCATGGAAGCATATTTGCTAATGAGTTTAAGTTCACCTTTAACTCTACCCATATAATCACTCAA
This sequence comes from Triticum dicoccoides, assembly GCF_002162155.2. Classification (NCBI taxonomy): domain Eukaryota; kingdom Viridiplantae; phylum Streptophyta; class Magnoliopsida; order Poales; family Poaceae; genus Triticum; species Triticum dicoccoides. The sequence goes on along the minus strand of NC_041389.1, from coordinate 374,154,370 downwards.
GCATCCAATCTTGAAAGCATTATTCTTTAATTCTCTACCAACATAAGCATTAAAACTTTCTTGTCTAGCCATAAAGTCATCAAATTCATCTAAGCACTGGCTATGAAATTTAGTAGAAGGAATTTCAACTTTATCATATCTATAGAGAGAATTTACCTTTACTACCTATGTTGGGTTATCAAGACAATGTGTTTCTTCGACAGGCGGTAAATTAAGATCATGTATTTCTTCAATAGGAGGTAAATTCTTAACATCTTCAGCTTTAATACCCTTTTCTTTCATTGATTTCTTTGCCTCTTGCATATCTTCAGGATTGAGAAATAGAACACCCCTCTTCTTCGGAGTTGTTTTAGGAATAGGCTCAGGAGTTGGCTCAATTGGCTCAGGAATTTCCTCAAGAATTGGCTCAGGAAGAGTCCAATTATTTTCATTCGTCAAAATATTATTCAATAACAATTCAGCTTGGTCGACTGTTCTTTCCCTGAAAACACAACCAGCAGAACTATCCAAGTAGTCCTTGGAAGCATCAGTTAGTCCATTATAAAAGATATCAAGTATTTCATTTTTCTTAAGAGGATGATCAGGCAAAGCATTAAGTAATCAGAGAAGCCTCCCCCAAGCTTGTCGGAGACTCTCTTCTTCGATTTGCACAAAATTATATATTTCCCGCAAGGCAGCTTGTTTCTTATGAGCAGGGAAATATTTAGCAGAGAAGTAATAAATCATATCCTGGGGACTACGCACACAACCAGGATCAAGAAAATTAAACCAAGTTTTTGCACCACCCTTTAATGAGAACGGAAATATCTTAAGGATATAGTAATAGCGGGACTTCTCGTCATTAGTAAACAGGGTGGCTATATCATTTAACTTCGTAAGATGTGCCACAACAGTTTTAGATTCATAGCCATAAAAAGGATCATATTCCACCAAAGTAATAATTTCAGGATCAACAGAGAATTCATAATCCTTATCAGTAACATAGATAGGTGAAGTAGCAAAAGCAGGGTCATGTTTCATTCTAGCATTAAGAGATTGCTGCTTCCCTTTAGCTAATAACTTCTTAAGATCATATCTATCATTGCAAGCAAAAATAGCTCTAGCAGCTTCTTCATCCATAACATAACCCTCAGGAACAACAGGCAATTCATAATTAGGGGGAGAGCCTTCATCATCACTATCATCAATAATTTCATTCTCAATAATTTCATTCTCTCTAACCCTAGCAAGTTGTTCATCAAGAAATTCACCTAATGGCATAGTAGTATCAACCATAGAAGTAATTTCATCATAAGTATCATGCATAGCAGAAGTGGCATCATCAGTAACATGCAACATATCAGAATTCATAGCAGTAGCAGGTTTAGGTGTCGCAAGTTTACTCAAAACAGAAGGAGAATCTAGTGCAGAGCTAGATGGCAGTTCCTTACCTCCCCTCGTAGTTGAGGGAAAAATCTTGGTTCTTTCGTCTTTCAAGTTCCTCATAGTGACCAGCAGATATAAATCCCAAGTGACTCAAATAATAGAGTTATACTCCCCGGCAACGGCGCCAGAAATTATTCTTAATAACCCACAAGTGTAGGGGATCGCAACAACTTTTGAGGGTAAAGTATTCAGCCCAAATTTATTGATTCGACACAAGGGGAGCCAAAGAATATTCTTAAGTATTAGAAGTTGAGTTGTCAATTCAACCACACCTGGATAACTTAATATCTGCAGCAAAGTATTTAGTACCAAAGTAGTATGATGGTAATGGTAACAGTGGCAAAAGTAATGATAGCAGTTTTGTAGTGATTGTAACAGTAGCAACGGAAAAGTAAATAAACAAAGCACAATATGTGAAAAGATCGCAGGCATTGCATCAGTGATGGATAATTAAGTCAGATCCGATTCCTCATGTAATAGCTATAACATAGGGTGTCGGTGTCAAAACCGGCGGATCTCGGGTAGGGGGTCCCGATCTGTGCATCTTAGGCTGATGGTAACAGGAAGCAAGGGACACAATGTTTACCCAGGTTCGGGCCCCCTCGATGGAGGTAAAACCCTACTTCCTGCTTGATTAATATTGAAGATATGAGTAGTACAAGAGTAGATCTACCACGAGATCATAGAGGCTAAACCCTAAGAGCTAGCCTATGATGGTATGATTGTAATTGTGACCGGCCTTCTAAGGACCATCCTCTCCGGTTTATATAGACACCGGAGAGCTAGGGTTTACATGGAGTCGGTTACAAGGAAGGAAATATAATATCCGGATCGCCAAGCTTGTCTTCCACGCAAAGGAGAGTCCCATCCGGACACGAGCCGAAGTCTTGAGTCTTGTATCTTGACGCTTCAATAGTCTGGACGATGTATATAGTCCGGCTGTCCGGATACCCCCTTATCTAGGACTCCCTCAGTAGCCCCTGAACCAGGCTTCAATGACGATGAGTCCGGAGTGCAGTCTTGTCTTCGGCATTGCAAGGCGGGTTCCTCCTTGTCGGTGTCAAAACTGGCGGATCTCGGGTAGGGGGTCCCGATCTGTGCGTCTTAGGCTGATGGTAACAAGAAGCAAGGGACACAATGTTTACCCAGGTTCGGGCCCTCTCGATGGAGGTAAAACCCTACTTCCTGCTTGATTAATATTGAAGATATGTGTAATACAAGAGTAGATCTACCACGAGATCGTAGAGGCTAAACCCTAAGAGCTAGCCTATGATGGTATGATTGTAATTGTGATTGGCCTTCTAAGGACCATCCTCTCCGGTTTATATAGACACAGGAGAGCTAGGGTTTACATGGAGTCGGTTAAAAGGAAGGAAACATAATATTTGAATCGCCAAGCTTGTCTTCCACGCAAAGGAGAGTCTCGTCCGGACACGAGCCGAAGTCTTGAGTCTTGTATCTTGACGCTTCTATAGTCTGGACAATGAATATAGTCCGGCTGTCTGGATACCCCCCTTATCCACGACTCCCTCAGTAGCCTCTGAACCAGGCTTCAATGACGATCAGTCCGGCGCGCAGTCTTGTCTTCGGCATTGCAAGGTAGGTTCCTCCTCCGAATGCTCCAAGGTTATTATCGAACACGTAGGCCATGTCCGGATCTGCGAAAGGATCCTCACATACCACCGTAGAGAGAATGACACTTCATCTGACAACGCCCAGCCTCAGCGTATATTGCGAGGCGGTTTCCTTAGCACGTCTTGTCGAAGCGAAGATCGTGTCCCCTTATCACGGGATTCTCATCAATATGGGTACGGGTAATCCAACCGCACCGCCAATCGCGGTACGTAGGAGGTGAGCGGGCTCCACCAGGAAAGTGGGGAGGCGCAAAAAGCTCTTACCTTCTCTTATAAAGAGACAAGGTCTCTTCCTCTTTTACCCACGCCTTCTTCTTCCGCTAACTCATTCCCCTCCGCTCGAGCCCTAACGCCCAAGCACTCTACTTCTCCATCGAAGAGAGTTTTTCCAAAATGTCCGGATCCGGAGCAGGAGGCAAATGGATGGCCTCTACTGTCTGGGAGAAGGATATCAAGAGGCTCCGGGAAGCCGGGTATCTGGCCAAGAAGATCGGCCATCGTCTCCCACCGGCGAGACAGGTCATCCCTACTCCGGAGCCTCATGAGAGAGTCGTGTTCCTTCCCCATTTTGTCCGTGGGCTCGGGTTTCCCCTCCACCCATTTGTACGTGGACTCATGTATTACTATGGGGTTGATTTTCATGATCTTTCCCCCAACTCTTTTCTCAATATCTCAACGTTCATCGTCGCATGCGAGGCCTTCCTCCGGATTCCGCCTCACTTCGGCCTGTGGCTGAAGATTTTCAATGTGAAGCCCAAGGTGGTGAGTGGCAAACATGCCGAGTGCGGCGGCGCCATGGTGAGCAAGATGCCCAAGGTAGTTTGGCTGAAGGGCACTATCAATGACTCCGTCAAGGAGTGGCAGCAACAGTGGTTTTATATCACCGAACCACGCGGCGAAGAGTGGGCTGCAGCTCCTGAGTTTAGATCTGGAGCTCCACTATGGCTCACGTCCTGGCCCAAGAAGGGCCCAAACTAGTGCTCGTCTGATGAGCTGTCACTGCTCCAGACGCGTGTTCAAAGTATGGTTAACAAGGACGTCAAACTTGTTGACGTGGTCCAGGTGATGCTAGTTTGCCTGGTTCTCCCTTGCCAGCGTCGGGCCTGCACCTTGTGGGAGTTCGACCCAGCCAAGCACCAAACCCTCCGGGAGCTCTACGATTCCTCCCACAAGGATATCTGGAAGGTGCTCTTTAGGTCCGGCAAATGGCCGGATTCCACCGAGGATCGGGGGTATCAATTATCCCATTCTCCAAGCCCAGTAAGTCACACCCACGCCCTGTCCATCCATGCTTTAGTTGGCATGTCCTGAGGGACAATTCTAATCGTGTCTCGTCGTGACCTAAGGGATGGATAAAGAAGGTGGAGCGGATACAATGTCCGGCCCCACTGCCGGAGGAACCGGCCGGACCTCTTCTGACGAAGATGCTGGTCCCTGCGCCTTACAAGGCGCCCAAGAAGGAGGCCTCCAAGAAGGTCAAGAAGACCCAGAGTGGCCTCCGCTGTCACGAGGCTTCGGACGCTAGATCCGAAGGCTCCAGCAACACTCCTTCCGAAGACGAAGAGGAGGAGGCAGAGGAGGATGAGCCTCGCTCTACAGGCGGGAAGAAGCGTGCCGCTTCCCCGTCCCTGGAGGCCGAATCGCCCAAGAGAGGGCGAGGTTCCCCTCCAGAGGCATCCACCCCGGCTGCCGATAATAGCCCAGAGTGGTATCCCGAGGCCCATCCCCTGGGAAAATCATAAGTGACCGAAATCCGAATACGCCTATGTATCCAGGGTCGTCTGGGCATAGTAGTTTTAACTGTCGCCACATTTCATACAGCCCGACGGGGTCTCCTTCCAGACAGTCCTCATCGGAGGATTCATTGAGCTCCAATGCTGTGGCGAGCGAGACGCCTCCGGGGACTCCTTTTCCGAAGTCTGGGCGCGACACCGAAGTGTCGTCTCAAATAGGCTCAGAGCCGGGTAAGGTTCTGGAGGCCTCTAAGGCTCCAAGATCGGGCGAGCATCCACCTTCCATGAAGGGAGGTTTGACCACTCCCCTGGCAACCTCTGTCTACGCAGAGCTGCCGGGTGGCCTATTGACAACGTTAAAGAACACGTCTGTCGTCGATGAACATCGGACCCTTATGGGTACGGTGGTTGGAAAGATTCAGGCTGCCAAAAGCGGGCTGAATGAGTCCTGTCTTGGCCTTATAAAGGCCTTTGAGGTATGGTTTCTAAGGAACCTTTAAAGAATTAGTATGATATGAGGAGTAGCCCCTGATACACTGTCCGGCAAAAGAGAGCCGAGCAGGGGATCAAACCCTCTATTGTAATGGGAACCTTGATTTAATGATGCGTACCCATTTGTTTTGAAAACAGGCGTCTGCGGAGAGGACTGCCGCTCATGATGCGGAAGTGTCTGAACTAAAGCAGAGCCTGGAACGGGCCGAAGAAGAACTTGGCCGTGTGAAGAAGCAATTAGAAGAGAAGCAAGGTATGTTAAACATTGTCTTGCATTGGGCGCAAGTGAATAAGTGTGCTTATTGAGAAGTATTTGTGTTATACACCCTAGGAGCGAGTGCCGAATATGAGGCGCTGAAGAAGGCAGCGGCTGAGGCCCAAGAGAGGGCTGCCGTCGAACAAGCGCTGCGTGAAAAGCACGAGGCCAGGGTCGTCACAGCTGAGCGGGAGCTCCAGGATGCTGTGACGAAAAGCGAGAGCTTGGAGCAGAGTCTAGTACAGAAAGAATCCGAACTCACCCTAGCTCTCCAAGCCGCGGAAGATGCTCGGGAAGAAGCCCGAGGTGCTGTACGGGACATTCAGGAGGCCCGGAAAGTTGCGAATGGTAAGGCTTGTTGTATCTATGGCCATTATTGCGTTATAGCATGGAGAACTCTAAGCGGCAAGCTGAATTCCTGTTTTTACAGGGGCGTTTGTGGATCTGCCTCGCATCATATCAGATGCTGCCCAAGTTTACCGGACCGAGGAGAGGGAGTCTGCGGGGAGGGACTTCTGGTCGCAGTATCCGGCGCCGAACTATCCGGTGCCTTTTATCGATCAGCTGAAGCAGCTGGTCGAACTGCACCAGGCGGCCCAACTAGCCATGAAGGACTTGATTATCCGGCTGTGGCCTGCAGAGCCAATTCCAAGCAGTTACTTCGGACTCGTGAAGCGGATTGTGGGCGCCTGTCCTCGGCTTGATACTATCAAGTGATCAGTCTGTATAGAAGGTGCACGAATGGCGCTTGCCCATGCAAAAGTGCATTGGGGTAAGCTTGATTCAGAGAAGCTGATAACTGAGGGGCCACCAGAGGGTAAGGAGCATCGCAAGCCCGAACTGTATTATGAAGGTGTAATGAAGGGTGCCCGCCTGGCAGCGGATATGTGCACCAAAGACATTATATTTCCCTGAGGGCGTTTTTGCCAACGTTTGTAATATGGGATAATGGCACTTTTATTATATGTTGCCTGTTTTGTTTGAACATATGTTCTTCCTTTGCGGCTGTTTATTGTATGTAAATTCTGAGAGTTGGCCAGCCGTCAGCTTCAGCCCCCACGTGAGAAGTACGGGGGTGTTCGGGGTATTTCTGAACACTCTTTATCCCATGGTTGGGTCCTTACAAGGAGGTGTTTCTCACCACGAACCGGGCAATCAGACTATAGGGCTTTACTACTCTCACTTAGCCATAGGAATTTGAGTATGGTCGGCGCAGCCCCTAGTGTCCGGAAGGCCGAACTAGGGGCTCTATTGGCGCCCGATCGGTATACCAATCCGTCGCAATTTGCATTTTATAGTGGCGTTATGCAAAATAAATCTTTAAGGATTTTGCAACCTCTCGAACAGCTCACCAGCTCTCGCCGCATCATGACAGTCGGTTTTCGGCTTTCTCTATTGAGGTTCTCGTCCGACAGAACCGGGACACAATCGCAGTAGTTCTCCCAATGCTACCTTAGCCGACGAAACAGAACGTAAGGTACCAAAACATGGGAGCCGGGCAAACCCAACCAATGACCCAAGACATGATTCAGAGCTGATGCATATAGTGCTATAAGTTCGGGGTGCCGAGCGATCGAGAAGGTGGTCGGACTTTATTGTCGTATTATGCAGCCCCTGGCATAACCAGGCATAACACGAAGCATGGCTGCCGTATTGTGGCAAAGAGGCGTCGATGACAATCGACGGCCGGTGCATGTTATGTAAGTCTACGCATTGCAGTAGGATGATATGACTATGCATATGAATGCCATTTATGATTAGGAAAAAGAGATGGTTTTCTGGCAGAACCTGCGGTGGCCGAACTGGAGGGGGCTGTGAATGGATCAAAGGTGATTCCTAACTACCGTATACCTGCATGGTCCTGTCCTTGTGTGTCCGGACCGACTTCACGCCGCCAAACCTATTCTGCATAAAAGTTAGTTTGTGAAGGTAAGTGCATGGAGGCCGCCGAACGTCCTCTTGTGGTTGGTCTAAAGGTTCCTGATCGGACCCTGGTGACCCCAGCCGCTATTCTGAGAAGTAGCCCGAACTCCTCAGTTAGTGTCCACATAGTTGGCTGTCGTATCAAAATATTGATAGGCATGCCCGACTTGATACTCCGGCGGTTGTATGATTTCCGCTCTAGTGGCGGGGTTTGGCCTTGTACGTAGGCGTGAATATATCACTGGCATTGTCCTTACGGCTTACCACGTGGAATCTAGTCAGCGTGGTTTATCCCGTTAGCAGAGGGTGAGCTACCGTATGAGGGGAATGTGCTGATGATGCGGCGTTTTTTTGGTCATTTGAGAACGACCGTTAGGGTGATGGGCCAATGAACTTGGCCTTTGCGCCTGACATCTTGTAGAGGGAGCTACTTGTAAATTCATACCCATGGGGGCTTTGTGTATTATGGAGCCCCTGGACTACTAGGTCTTGGTATACGGTAATTGATTTGCCATGGTTTGTATGATAGGGGGGGTGGGGGTCTCTTGACTAGACGCCTCCCTTCATTGTTTTCGGCACACAACCGGTCTCTTTGTTTTGAAGATCCGGCATTCTCTATTGGTGTGTTTTGCTGTCTTTCTTGGAGTACCGTGAATTGCACAAGGTTGATCAAGTATGTGGCTCAGGCCGAATAGGCTTGAGCCGTTCTTTGTCCGTTGACCGGACTGGGGGTTGCTGGACTTGGCGCCAGCTTCCTTGGCTTGACGTTTATGACCGCTGTGCCGAGGCTTTAGGATGCCTCTCTGTGTATTCTTTTTGTCGTCTTGGCCTGTGGTGGTGCGTGGGCGTCAGATTGTGTGCCTTTGGTTCTCCTTCTTAGGTTGAGGTAGCCAGTTGTGCCTCGTATGCCCTTTGCTAGGGCGGTCAAATCCGTATGTTTCGGCAGCCAGGATCTTGGTCCACCTATCTGCTAGCAAATCTCGGTCAGCTTGAAGCTGCTCTTGCTTTCTTTGGAGACTCTTTCCCGTGGCTATGAGCCGTCACTTAAAGCGAACTTGTTCCACTGGGTCTTCAGGCACGCCGAATTCGTCCTTTCCGAGGCTTACCTCGTCTTCGGAGGGGGGTGTATAGTCGTCCCTTTCCAAATATCCCACCGTAGCCAGTCCGGCCTGCTTGAAGGTAGGCTGATCGGGGCTGTATTCCTCTTCGGCACCATCCAGGCTGATTCCACCTTCGGGGACGGTATTGATGTGGCGGGGCTTGGAGCGGCGCCGAGGACGCCCATGCTTTGCTTTTCCTCCTGAAGGGTTATCTTTTACTGCCTCGTCGCCATTGGTTTCTTCTGGAGTGTTTGCCATATGTATATCGTGTAAAGGGGTGGCTGTCCACTGCCCTATGAGCGGTAGCTCCTGTAGGTCTCCTGCATCGTCGTCCATACCTTCGATGTCTTCGAAGTCGAAGTCGAGCACGTCGGTTAAATCATTGATCGTGGCGACAAAGTGGGTGGTGGGTGGGCAGTGAATTCCTTCGTCGCCTGCTTCCCACTCAAGCCGGACATAGTTCGGCCCCGAGCCTCCTGACAAAGAGAGAGACTTTAATGAGTTCTGCATGTGGCCAAAAGGCGAGTGCTGAAAGATGTCCGCAATGGTAAACTCCATTACCGGAGCCCACCCTGGCTCGGCTGGCTCGAGAATGTGCGGACATGGGCCAACAACCGGATATGAGTCCGGGGGTCCGGGGATACAGGTGTCCACAGAGATGTGACCTGTGTTTGGCTCCACCGTCGATGAGCGTGCGTCCTATGGGTCGGCGTCCATCCCTCCGTCCTCGGGCAACGTAACCTGTTCCGGATTTAGATCCGGGGCTATTGCAGGGATGATGTTCCGAGCATTGTCCGACAGCAGGTTTAAGCCGTGCTCGTCGTGACTGTCCGGCGCTCCTGGCACAGACTCGAATCCGTCGAAGATCAAGTTCCGCGAATATCTGCCATGTAGTTCAAGTTTCCGAACCTAATCTGGTGGCCAGGGGCGTAGCTATCGATCTGCTCCACGTGGCCATGCGAATTGGCCCGCAGTGCGAAGCCGCCGAACACAAAGATCTGTCCGGGGAGAAAAGTCTCACCCCGGACCGTGTTGTTGACGATTGAAGACGCCATCAAGCCTCGAAGCGACGACACATAGGAACTCTAAATGAAAGCACCAATGTCGGTGTCAAAACCGGCTGATCTCGGGTAGGGGGTCCCGATCTATGCGTCTTAGGCTGATGGTAATAGGAAGCAAGGGACACAATGTTTACCCAGGTTCGGGCCCTCTCGATGGAGGTAAAACCCTACTTCCTGCTTGATTAATATTGAAGATATGTGTAATACAAGAGTAGATCTACCACGAGATCGTAGAGGCTAAACCCTAAGAGCTAGCCTATGATGGTATGATTGTAATTGTGATCGGCCTTCTAAGGGCCATCCTCTCTGGTTTATATAGACACCAGAGATCTAGGGTTTACGTGGAGTCAGTTACAAGGAAGGAAACATAATATTCGAATCGCCAAGCTTGTCTTCCACGCAAAGGAGAGTCCCATCCGGACACGAGCCGAAGTCTTGAGTCTTGAATCTTGACGCTTCTATAGTCCGGGCGATGAATATAGTCCGGCTGTCCGGATACCCCCTTATCCAAGACTCCCTTACTCCTTTCGAGTACTCCAAGGTTATTATCGAACACGTAGACCATGTCCGGATCTGCAAGATGATCTTCACACACCATAGTACGGAACATAGCATAAATCCGTTCTGCTGGCAATTTTTATATGTCGTGCCCTTGCATCGTGGCCTGGTCCAACATGGACCGGCGTATCCTGCTCCACCTTGACTCGTGTTGCGAGGCGGTTTTATTGGCACATCCCGCTCAAAGCAAAGATCATGTTCCTCTTAATACGGGATCTTCATCAATGTGGGCATATGTGACCCCATGGCGACCGTTGGTATGATTCCGTGTATTTTAGATAAGTCTCAAGCGGTCACGCTGAGGACTCTTGGTATTCATCCCTTTTATAAAGGGGTCAAGGCCTACGCCTCTTCTCCACCTCTCCTGCCCCTTCTCGCAGCTCGAGCTCCAGCACTCAAAACCTAAGCTCCAATGCCCCAGATCCCCCAGTATGTCCGGATCCGACGCAACAAGCCGGTGGGTGGCCTCCTCGATTCAAGAGAAGGACATTGTGAAGCTTAGGGAGGTCGGATACCTGACTGCCGATATCCATCACAGGCTTCCTGCTCCGGGGCAAGTTATCCCCATGCCGGAGCCCAACGAGAGCGTCGTGTTTGTCCCTCACTTCCTCCAAGGCCTAGGCCTCACCCTCGACCCCTTTGTGAGGGGGCTCATGTTCTACTATGGCTTGGATTTCCATGATCTGGCTCCAGACGCCGTCCTCCATATCTCGTCGTTCAATATTTTGTGCGAGGCTTTTCTCCACGTCAACCCACACTTCGGCTTATGGCTCAAGACCTTCAATGTGAAGTCGAAGATGATCGAGGGGCGACATGCAGAGTGCAGAGGTGCAATAATAAGCAAGAACGCCGATGTCCCATGGCCAGAGGGTTCTTTTGCAGAAGTATCCGATGTGTGGCAATGAAGGTGGTTTTATGTCACAGCTCCCACAGGCACAAAGTGGGTAGCTGCCCCTGAGTTCCGCTCGGGCCCTCCGTCACAGTTAGCGTCTTGGACCGACGTAGGACGGAATTATAGGCCTACTGGCGATGTGCCAGAACTGCAGGATCATATGCGGGAGCTTATTGAGAGGGACATAAATCTTGTCAGCATAATGCAAGTGATGCTAGTCCGGCAGATGTTGCCATGCAAATGTCGACCTCTCCGGATGTGGGAGTTCAATCCGGAGGGTCCGCGGACTATTAAGCACTTCTTCGGCCTGAAGCTCGAAGGAATGTGTAAATTATTCTTCGGACCACAAGTAAAGTGTCCGGACACCACCGAGGATGCGGGCCTAAGCTGCAATCACCTAGATGCCCAAGTAAGTAACCTTAAAGCTGGACACTTCATTTATATTTATCATAACTATTATTCTAACAATCCCTCCACGGCCAGGAATGGCTCGACAAGGCGAAGAGAATCAGGTGTCTGGCACCACTTCCTGAAGGCTCGTCTGGTCCAACAATTGTAAAGATGTTGGACCGGGCGCTCAGCAAAATCCCTTCAGGGAAAGGCGAAGGAAAGGGCAGTGAAGCCGAACTTCACGCGCTGCGCATCTAGACCGGGGAAATCGCTACCCCGCCTATGGAGGATAGCTGGGAAGGGGAGGTCAAAGCCTCCTCCCCACGCGGGAAGAAGAGGGCCGCCTCCGAAGATTTGGAGGCGGAGACGCCCAAGCAAGGGAAGAAAGCATCACCAAGGGGCTCTGCCGCGACGGGCACCCTCACCACGTCGTGCCCACCAACGGGCCAGCCCTCCACTGAGCCGTAAGTTTATTCATTAATTCGAAGGTATGGTGTTACTCCGAGATCCATAACCGGGACTTTGTCTTTTGCAGTCCGGCGAACAGCTCTTGTCAACAGAGTTCGTCTTCGGGAGACCTACTTCCGAAGATGATGGAGAGTGAGACTCCACCCCCCTCTCCGTCTCATGAGGCGGCGACACAGAGGTGTCGTCACGGAGGAGTCCGGACCTGCCGAAGCGGGAGGCTAACACGTCAGCCGCCCTGAGCCCAGAGCGTTTGGCTCCCACGGGGGGCGATGAGAAAGGTCCGGCACAGTTCAATGTCCAACCGGACGTACTGACGGGCCGTCTAGAGCGAGCCGCACTCTCGGGGGATTACCGCTCTTTAATGAGCACGGTGCTCACGAAGATTTCATCTGCTACCAGCGGTTTGAATGAGGCATTTACAAGCCTGCTCAAAGGCTTTGAGGTATGTAGTGAAAAATGCACAAATTTCTGGTTATGAAGCACGCGCTAGGTGTGCTCCCTATAGATAGTAGCCCCTGAGACTCTGGTTGCCCGCCATAGGCGGCAAACGGGGGATCATATACTAATGGCTGCGCCGTACATGTGCGCAGGTATACAAGGATCCGGCAGCCGACTAGTCTGTTGTAGTTGCCGAACTAAGGAGGCATATCGGATCCATTGATGTCGATATCACGCTGGTGAATAAACGGCTGGAGGAGTCACATGGCATGTGCTCGGTTTACCTTATTATGATGTATAAGAGGGGCATAATATTAATGCAATGTGTTTGCACTGCAGATGGTGCTGCTACCATGGAGGCCCTGAGGGCGAAACTTGCTTGAGAATTGAGAGCTGGACAGGCTGCTCATCGCCGAAGCGAGGAAAAGATAGCCGAAATGGCTGGGGAGTTAAAAAATGCCGCTGACCGGTACGCACTCCTCGAAAAGGAGAATAAGGCTAGTTCGGCCGAGCTGGACAAGGCACTTAATGCCGCCAAGGAGATGCGGACCAAGATCCGGAGTATGCGGGAGGAGCTCCAACAGACCGACAATATCGTGGCTGGGGGCTCATACTTACTGCGGACGAAGTTCTTGGATCCGATGTATGCTCCCCTGGCTGGTCGCATGAGTCCTGCAGACGCATATGTGGACTTGGCGAATAGTACAGCTGACGCTATCAAGTTCTTCGAGGGTCAAGGCGATGAAGAAGTGGAGAAGCTTTTCTGGTCACAGTTCAATGCTCCCACTCTCCCGCTGTCGCTGAATGAGAAGGTGGCTGCTATGGCGGAGCTCCATAGGATGTCCGGGCTTGCAATGCGGTCTGTAATAGACCATCTTTGGCCGAAGGGGCCTAAGCCGGACAACTATTTTGGTTTGGTGCAGCAATTCCTTTGAGCCGTGTCTCGGATTGACGCCATGAGGAGGTCAGCGTGCATAGAGGGTGCGCGGATGGCTCTAGCCCGCGTTAAAGCCTATTGGACGGATATGGAGGCCACTATAATAGCGACCCAGGATCCGGCGGGAGGCCAATATCCAGCCAAGCACTACTTGGCGCAAGTCACGGAAGGTGCCCACTTAATAGAGGCGCAGTGCTCGAAGAATGTCTTGTTCGAGTGATAAGTCGAATCATTGTAAAAACCAATGTTTATTTTGAATACAAGGTTATATTTATACTTTTTGCCTGAAAATATGATTGTGTCCCCTGTACGGCCGTTTTTATATGTATAGGTAGTCCGAAAGATAGCAGTCATTGGCTTCAGCCCCCACGCATACAATGCGGGGGTGTTCGCGAAAAATATGCATAATCACACTTGATCCAATGTCTTGGTCCGTTAAGGAGGTGATCGCACACCGAACTAGGCAACCGGACTATATAGCTGTAACACTTTCGCTTAGCCATGGGAGTCTAATGGTGGGGCCACTATTTAGCCCCTGGTACATGCGCGTGCATCCGAATACGGGTGCGTGTGTACATGGCCGGGAAACGTCCCTTCATTAATGTGGAGGAATCTTTAGAGATTCTGGTGAGTCTTCGAGTGGTTGAACAGTCTCTCGCTATATCATGACAGTCAGTTTTCGGCTTTCTCTACTGAGGCGCTCATCCGGAATAACCAGGGCACAATCGCAGTAGTTCTCCTTTGGCCTGCCTTAGCCGGTGATAACGGAACGTAAGGCGGCAAACCTAGGAGCCGGGCAAACCAAACATTTGACCAAAGACATGGTTCGGAGCTAATGCATATATGGCCAAACTCGTGACGCCGAACACTCCCGAGGGTATTCGGTCTTTGTAAAAGAAAATAGGCTGAAGAGAGCCTATTACAAGCCCTTAATTTCTAGGTACGTGCAATTTAGTCTGCCATGGCCAAATGCCAATAACGGCAGTATCCTCTGTGGGTATAGAACCCATGGGATGGTTATACAACAAGAGGCAGTAGAAAAGGTTTACACAGGGGCTTAATCTAAAAAGAAACCTGTTGAATGGGGCCCTGCTGCACGTCTGCACCTTTGTCTCTGTTGTGCCGTATCCTGGAAGGGTATCGCGCGAACGTTGTCTGTAAAAAAAAGGAAAACTCGTAGGAGAGTGCACGTAAGTATGCGATTGATAATAAAAGTGTAACATGTTGGCCTATCAATATTGGCGAGGCAAGTGTGGGGCTATGTTAAATATTTACAGCCCCTGGTTTCCGTTATGGGATTACATATACGGTGCCCGGTTGAATTTTATCCGGGCTACCGGACTCGTCTAACCGTGTTTGTGGTCTTAATGACCAGTCATGTTTTCTGATATTAGAGGCCGCTTATAGTCTGGCCGCCAGGGCCGTCGCGTATTCCTCTGCGCGTGAAGGGCGCTCTGTGATTTTGCTAACGGTGATGACGCCACGGGGACCGGGCATCTTGAGTGTAACGTAGCAATAGTGCGGCAATGCGTTGAAGCGGGTGAAGGCCGTTCTTCCTAGCAATGCATGAAAGCCGCTTTGGAAGGGTGCGATGGTGAAGAGCAATTCTTCGCTTCTGGAGTTGCCTGGGGAGCCGAATGTTACTTCGAGCACGATGGAGCCCCTGCTGTAGGCTTTAACGCCTGGTATCACCCCTTTAAAGGCGGTGTTGCTTTGGCTAATTCTAGATGGGTTTATCCCCATTCTGCGAACAGTGTCCTCGCATATTGAATTGAGACTACTGCCGCCGTCCATGAGGACATGTGTGAGATGGTATCCGTCGATTATTGGGTCAAGCACCAAGGCCTGTGATCCTCCGCGCCGAATACTAGTTCGGCCGTCCATGTGATCGAAAGTGATCGGACGAGACATCCAGTTGTCAGATATGGGTACAGTGGGCTTTTCATCATGCGCGTCTCTAAGCGCGCGTTCTTGCCTTCTTGTGAATGTGTGAGTCGCGTGGATCATGTTTACTGTCTTAACCTCTGGCGGAAACTTTTTCTGCCCCCTAGTGTTCGGCCAGTGAGGTTCGTCCTCGTCTTCACTTGGTGTTTCCCTCCCTTTGTGTTCAGCATTTAATTTGCCGGCCTGCTTGAAGACCCAGCACTCTCTATGGGTGTGGTTCGCAGGTTTCTCCGGGGTGCCATGAATTTGGCATAGTCTATCCAAAACTCTGTTCAGACCGGACGGTCCCTCTTTAGTGCCTTTTAATGGCTTCTTTTGCTGATCAGGTCGAGAGTCCCTGAATCCGGCATTGACCGTCGTGTTATCTGGGCTCTCTTCCTTGTTTTGGCATTTATTTTATTACACCGTGGCTTCCCGTTGCCATCCCTTATTTCGGATGTGCTGGGGTCGCTAGTGCCTTTACGGGCCAGCCAGCTATCTTCACCCGCGCAAAAGCGGGTCATAAGGCTTGTTAAGGCTGCCATTGTCCTTGGCTTTTCTTGGCCGAGGTGTCGAGCGAGCCATTCGTCATGGATGTTGTGTTTGAATGCCGCTAAGGCTTCGGTGTCCGGACAATCGACAATTTGATTCTTCTTAGTGAGGAATCTATTCCAAAGTTTGCGGGCGGACTCTCTGGGCTATTGGATTATGTGACTTAGGTCGTCTGCATTCGGAGGCCGGACATAAGTCCCTTGAAAATTGGCCCTGAAAGCATCTTCGAGTTCCTCCCAACTCCCAATTGAGTTTTCGGGGAGGCTTTTCAACCAGTGTCTAGCTGGTCCCTTCAATTTTAAGGGAAGGTATTCGATGGCATGGAGGTCATCTCCACGGGCCATGTGAATATGCAGGATAAAATCCTCAATCCATACCCCTGGGTCTGTTGTGCCATCGTATGCTTCTATGTTCACAGGTTTGAAGCCTTGTGGGAATTCATGGTCTAGTACTTCTTTGGTGAAGCACAGGGGGTGAGCAGCCCCTCTGTATCTGGACGTGTTGTGGCATGCAGTCGGTTGTTGCTATGTCCGTAGTTTATTCCGAACTGGTATTTGGCTTGTATGAGCGTTTGGGTTACCATAGTCCCTCGCTGGGGTGTGTCTTTTAGATCCATAGATGGACCTGGCTGCATCGGCTTTCTTATCCGGATGCTCACATAGATTGTGCGCGGCGTCTGTGGTCGTTCTGTTGTGGTTGTGAAGCGGTACGTCTGGTCTCCCGGTCGTATTATACTTTGGTGGAACGGCCTCGTCGTCGAATTCTGGCAGTAGCTTGCGTTTTGGATAGCTCTTTGTATGGCGATCGTCGCCATATCTTTCTTCAGTGTCTAGCACTTTATTCCATCTGCGACTTAGCTTTTCCTGTGCGGCCTTGAGCCGTTGCTTATGCTTTTTTAGACTTCTTGCGGTGGCCATAAGCTTTCTATGGAGGTTGTCTCGTTCCACTTGTTCGTCCGGGATGATGAATGCATCGTCGTCCGGACTGTCTTCCTGTTCTGGGGCGGTTTCATGAGCTCGTCCATCCAGATCATTGTAATCAGATATTTGCTCCGAACTTGGTTTGGCGTGACATGGCTCATCCTGCTCCATCGCTGGGTGCTTGTGGTCGTGGTTGCTTTCGGAGTTTACGGGTATATCGACCCTTCTTGCACTCTTGTCGCTATTTTTGCAGTTGCTGGACTTTGAGCGGCGTCTGCGCCGCCTTTTTGGCTTTTGCCCAGGTGTTTTATCTTCCGTATTATCGCTGTCGTCCTTATTGGGCGTATCTACCATGTATATATCATGTGACAAGGTAGTAGTCCCGCGCCCCGGGGATTCTGGAGCTTCTCCTGCATCGTCGTCCATACCGTCGATGTCTTCGGAGTCGAAGTCAAGCACGTCGGTTAAATCTTCGATCGTGGCGATGTAGTGGGTGGTGGGTGGGCAACAAATTCCTTCGTTGCCTGTTTCCCACTCGAGTTGGACATAGTTCGGCCCAGAGCCTCCTGACAAAGAAAGAGACTTTAATGAGTTCAGCATGTCGCCAAAGGGCGAGTGCTGAAAGATGTCCGCAATGGTAAACTCCATTACCGGAGCCCAACCTAACTCGAATGGCTCAAGAGTGAGCGGACCGGGACCAACGACCGGACAAGAGTCCGGGGGCCCGGGGTTACAGGCCTCCACACAGGTGAGACCTATGTTCGGCTCCACCGCTGGGTCTACCGCTCCGTCCTTGGGCAACGCAACCTGTTACGGATTTAGATCCGGGGTTATTGCAGGGATAATGTTCCGAGCATTGTCCGACAGCAGGTCTAGGCCATGCTCGTCATGACTGTCTGGCGCTCCTGGCACAGGGCCGAATCCATCGAAGATCAAGTCTCCGCGAATATCCGCCATGTAGTTCAAGTTTCCGAACCTGATCTGGTGGCCAGGGGCGTAGCTGTCGATCTGCTCCAGATGGCCAAGCGAATCAGCCCGCAGTGCAAAGCCGCCGAACACAGAGATCTGTCCAGGGAGAAAAGTCTCACCCTGGACCGTGTTGTTGACGATCAAAGACGCCATCAAGCCTCGAAGGGACGACACAGAGGAACTCTCAATGAAAGCACCAATATCGGTGTCAAAACTGGCGGATCTCGGGTAGGGGGTCCCGATCTGTCCGTCTTAGCCTGATGGTAACAGGAAGCAAGGGACACAATGTTTACTAGGGTTCGGGCCCTCTCAATGGAGGTAAAACCCTACTTCCTTCTTGATTAATATTGAAGATATGAGTAGTACAAGAGTAGATCTACCACGAGATCGTAGAGGCTAAACCCTAAGAGCTAGCCTATGATGGTATGATTGTAATTGTGATTGGCCTTCTAAGGACCATCCTCTCCGGTTTATATAGACACCGGAGAGCTAGTGTTTACATGGAGTCGGTTACAAGGAAGGAAATATAATATCCAGATCGCCAAGCTTGTCTTCCACGCAAAGGAGAGTCCCATCCGGACACGAGCCAAAGTCTTGAGTCTTGTATCTTGACGCTTCAATAGTCTGGATGATGTATATAGTTCGGCTGTCCGGATACCCCCTTATCCAGGACTCCCTCATAGGGTGACACAGAACTAGCTCCAGTTCATCAATGTAATGTAGGCATGTATTCCGAATATAGTCATATGTGCTTATGGAAAAGAACTTGCATGACATCTTTTGACCTACCCTCCCGTGGCAGCGGGGTCCTAGTGGAAACTAAGGGATATTAAGGCCTCCTTTTAATAGAGAACCAGACCAAAGCATTAACACATAGTGAATACATGAACTCCTCAAACTACGGTCATCACCGAGAAGTGTCCCGATTATTGTCACTTCGGGGTTGTCGAATCATAACACATAATGGGTGATTATAGACTTGCAATATAGTATCAAGAACTCACATATATTCATGAAAACATAATAGGTTCAGATCTGAAATCATGGCACTCGGGCCCTAGTGACAAGCATTAAGCATAGCAAAGTCATAGGAACATCAATCTCAGAACATAGTGGATACTAGGGATCAAACCCTAACAAAACTAACTTGATTACATGGTAAATCTCATCCAACCCATCACCATCCAGCAAGCCTACGATGGAATTACTCATGCACGGCGGTGAGCATCATGAAATTGGTGATGGAGGATGGTTGATGATGATGATGGCGACGAATCCCCCTCTTCGGAGCCCCGAACGGACTCTAGATCAGCCCTCCCGAGAGAGATTAGGGCTTGGCGGCGGCTCCGTATCATAAAACGCGATGAAACTTTCTCTCTAATTTTTTTTCTTCGTGAAACGGAATATATAGAGTTGGAGTTGAGGTCGGTGGAGCAACAGGGGGCCCTTGAGACAGGGGGCGCGCCCAGGGGGAGGGGGCGCGCCCCCACCCTCGTGGACAGGGTGTGGGCCCCCTGGCCTTGATTCTTTCACCAGTATTGTTTATATTTTCCAAAAGTTATCTCCGTGGATTTTTTAGGTCATTCCGAGAACTTTTGTTTTCTGCACAATAAACAAGGCCATGGCAGTTCTGCTGAAAACAACGTCAGTCCGGGTTAGTTTTATTCAAATCATGCAAATTAGAGTCCAAAACAAGGGAAAAAGTGTTTGGAAAAGTAGATACGTTGGAGACGTATCACCCATCATATGATCGCGCGCATGGATCACACCATAGGGTTAGTTGTATGTTGATAGGACTATGTATTGGAGGGCAAGAGTGACAGAAGCTTCAACCTAGCATAGAAATTGATGCATACGGGATTGAAGGGGGACCAATATATCTTAATGCTATGGTTGGGTTTTACCTTAAGGAACATTAGTAGTTGTGGATGCTTGCTAATAGTTCCAATCATAAGTGCATAGAATTCCAAGTCAGGGATGACATGCTAGCAGTGGCCTCTCCCACATAAAACTTGCTATCGGTCTAGTAAAGTAGTCAATTGCTTAGGGACAATTTCACAAATCCTACCACCACTTTTCCACACTCGCTATACTAACTTTATTGCTTTTGTATCTAAACAACCCCTAGTTTATATTTATGTGCTCTTTATATTCTTGCAAACCTATCCAACAACACCGGCAAAGTACTTCTAGTTTCATACTTGTTCTAGCTAAAGCGAACGTCAAGCGTGCGTAGAGTTGTATCGGTGGTCGATAGAACTTGAGGGAATATTTGTTCTACCTTTAGCTCCTCATTGTGTACGACACTCTTACTTATCGAAAGAGGCTACAATTGATCCCCTATACTTGTGGGTTATGACACCCACATATCAAATTATCAAAGTACCGAACATTAATTAAGCCAACATGACGAAAGTGACTAGATGAATTCCCGTGTACCCTCAAGAACACTTTGCTTATCATAAGAAACCGTTTTGGCCTGTCCTTTGCCTCAAAAGGATTGGGCTACCTTGCTGCACTTTTTTGCTACTATTGTTACTTGCTCGTTACAAATTTTCTTGCTACCAAACTACTCCGCTACTTACAGTTTTAGCACTTGCAGACATTACCTTACTGAAAACCACTTGTCATTTCCTTCTGCTCCTCGTTGGGTTCGACACTCTTACTTATTGAAAAGAGCTACAATTGACCCCACATACTTGTGGGTCATCAAGGCAATTTTTTTGGCACCGTTGCCGGGGAGTGAAGCACTCTCGGTAAGTGGAAATTGGTAAGGAAACATTATTACTACATGCTGAAATTTATCGTCAGTTGCTACTATGGAAAACAATCCTTTGAGGGGTTTGTTCGGGGTATCTTCACCTCGAACGGAACCACAATTAGTTACTCCTCAATCTGCTGCACCTACTAAAAATATTGAATATGAAATTCCTTCGGGTATGTTAGAACAACTGCTAGCTAATCCTTATGCAGCAGATGGAACCGAACATCCTGATATGCACCTAATATATGTGGATGAAATTTGTGGATTATTTAAGCTTGCAGTTTTGCCCGGAGATGAAGCTAATAAGAAGGTTTTTCCTTTATCTTTGAAGGGAAAAGCATTGACATGGTATAGGCTATGAGATGATATTGGATCTTGGAACTGGAACCGTTTGAAATTGGAATTTCATCATAAAATTTATCCTATGCATCTAGTTCATCGTGATCGGAATTATATATATAATTTTTGGCCTCAAGAAGGAGAAATCATCTCTCTAGCTTGGGGTAGGCTTGATACAATGTTATATTCATGCCCCAATCATGAGCTCTGGAGAGAAATTATTACTCAGAATTTTTATGCTCGGTTTCCTCGTAATGATCAATCCATGCCCGATACCTATTGTACTGGTTCTTTTATGAAGAAGACTATTGAATTCTGGTGGGATCTTTTATAAAGAATTAAACACAACTCTGAAGATTGGGAACTCGACGAAGGTAATGAGTCAGGTATTGAACCTAAGTTTGATTGTGTTAAATCTTTTATGAATACTGATGCTTTTTGAAAGTTTAGCACTAAAGATGGACTTGACTCTGAGATAGTAGCTTCCTTCTATGAATCTTTTGCTACTCATGTTGATCTCCCTAAGGAGAAGTGGTTTAAATATCACCCACCAATTAAAGAAGAAGTTAAAGAACCAATAAAAGTTAAATAAGAAACTATCATTTACAATGTTGATCCAGTTGTTCCCAATCTTCAGAGTTGCTCATATTCAAAAACCACCTTTTCCTGTTAGGATGAAGGAACATGCTAAAGCTTCAACTATGGTTAACAAAAGTTATGTTAGAACACCCAAACCTTCTGAACAAATCAAAGTTGAACATAGTGTTGCTATGGCTAAAGATCTCTTAGTTGATAATATTGATGGGCATGTTATTTACTTTTGTGATGAAGCTTCTAGAATTGCGAAACCTAAAGGAAAAGATAAACATAGACTAGCTGTTGGCATGCCTGTTGTCTCAGCTAAGATAGGAGATCACTGTTATCATGGGTTATGTGACCTAGGTGTTAGTGTGAGTGCTATTCCTTTCTCATTATATCAAGAAATTAAAGATGAAATAGCACCTGCAGAAATAGAAGACATAGATGTTACTATTAAACTTGCTAATAGAGATACTATATCACTAATTGGGATTCTTAGAGATGTTGAAGTCTTGTGTGGGAAAATAAAATACCATACTGATTTTCTTGTTCTTAGCACCCCACAAGATGAATTTTGTCCCATTATATTTGGTAGACCTTTCTTGAACATCGTCAATGCTAAAATAGATTGTGAGAAACAAACTGTCGGTGTTAGCTTTGGTGATGAATCTCATGAGTTTAATTTTTCCAAGTTTAGTAAACACCCTCATAAGAAAGATTTGCCTAGTAAGGATGAAATTATTGGTCTTGCTTCTATTGTTGTGCCTCCTACTGATCCTTTGGAACAATATTTACTAGACCATGAAAATGATTTGCATATGCGTGAAAGAAATGAAATAGATAGAATCTTTTTCGAACAACAACCACCTCTGCTTAAACACAATTTGCCTATTGAAACTCTAGGAGGTCCTCCTCCACCTAAAGGAGATCCTGTGTTTGAACTAAAACAATTACCAGACACTTTGAAATATTCTTATCTTGATGAAAGAAGATATATCCTGTTATTATTAGTGCTAACCTTTCAAGACATGGAGAAGAAAGATTATTAAAAGTTCTAAGGAAGCACGGGGCTAGTATTGGATATACTCTTGATGATCTTAAGGGCATTAGTCCCACTCTATGTCAGCACAAGATTAATATGGAACTTGATGATAAACCTGTTGTTGATCACCTATGTCGGTTAAATCCAAAAATGAAAGAAGTGGTAAGAATAGAAATATTGAAACTTCTGGAAGCAGGTATAATCTATCCTATAGCTGATAGTAGATGGGTAAGTCATGTTCATTGTGTAGCTAAGAAGGGAGGTATTACTGTCATTCCTAATGATAAGAATGAGCTTATTCCACAAAGAATTGTCACGGGCTATAGAATCTAAGCACACACATTTTTGCTTCCTTGATGGATACTCTGGCTTTTCACAAATACCTATTTTACAATCTCATCAAGAAAACACCACTTTTACTTGTCCTTTTGGAACATTTGCTTATAGATGTATGCCTTTCGGTTTATGTAATGCACCTGCTACCTTTCAAAGATGTATGACTGCTATCTTCTCTGATTTTTGTGAAAAGATTGTTGAGGTTTTCATGGATGACTTTTCTGTTTATGGGAAGTCTTTTGATGATTGTTTAAGCAATCTTGATCAAGTTTTGCAGAGATGTGAACAAACAAATCTTGTCTTGAATTGGGCGAAGTGCCACTTTATGGTTAATGAAGGTATTGTCGGGCCACAAAATTTCTGAAAGAGGCATCGAGGTGGACAAAGACAAGGTTGATGCAATTGAGAAAATGCCATGCCCTAAAGATATCAAACGTATTTGTAGTTTCCTTGGTCATGTTGATTTCTATAGAAGGTTTATCAAAGACTTTTCTAAAATGTCTAGGCCTCTTACTAATCTTTTGCAAAAGGATATTGCCTTTGTGTTTGATGATGATTGTATGGAGGTCTTTGAAACACTAAAGAAAGCCTTAATCACTACACCTGTTGTTCAACCACCTGATTGGAACTTGCCTTTTGAGATTATGTGTGATGCTAGTGATTATGATGTTGGTGCTGTTCTAGGACAAAGAGTTGATAAGAAACTAAATGTTATTCATTATGCTAGTAAAACTCTAGACAGTGATCAATGAAACTATGCTACTACTGAAAAAGAATTCTTAGTAGTGGTGTTTGCTTGTGATAAATTCAGATCTTACATTGTTGATTCTAAAGTAATTGTCCACATAGATCATGCTGCTATAAAATATCTTATGGAAAAGAAACATGCTAAACCTAGACTCATTAGATGGGTTCTTCTTCTACAAGAATTTGTTTTGCATATCACTGATAGGAAAGGAGCATAGAACCCCATAGCTGATAACTTGTCTAGAATTGAAAATATTCTTGATGACCCACAACCTATCAATGATAGCTTCCCTGATGAACAACTAGCTGCAATAAATGCTTCTCATAGTACACCTTGGTATGATGACTATGCTAATTATACTGTTGCTAAATACATACCACCTAGCTTCACATGCCAACAAAAGAAAAAAAATCTTCTATGATTTAAGACATTACTTTTGGGATGACCCACATCTTTATAAAGAAGGAGTAGATCGTATTATTAGATGTTGTGTACCTGAGCATGAACAGGAACAAATCCTACGGAAATGTCACTCCAAAGCTTATGGAGGACATCACGCGGGAGACAGAACCGCTCATAAGGTATTGCAATCTGGTTTTTATTGGCCTACTCTCTTCAAGGATGCCCGTAAGTTCGTCTCATCATGTGATGAATGCCAAATAATAGGTAATATCGGTAAGCATCAAGAAATGCCTATGATTATTCACTTACTGTTAAACCATTTGACGTTTGAGGATTTGACTTTATGGTACCTTT
Organism: Triticum dicoccoides; assembly: GCF_002162155.2. Taxonomy (NCBI): domain Eukaryota; kingdom Viridiplantae; phylum Streptophyta; class Magnoliopsida; order Poales; family Poaceae; genus Triticum; species Triticum dicoccoides. Next base: position 374,130,135 of record NC_041389.1, on the reverse strand, counting down.
TCCTTCCTCTAATGGGTATACACATATTTGGGTTGCTGTTGATTTTGTCACTAAGTGGGTAGAAGCTATTCCAACCAGTAGTGCTAATCACAACACCTCTATTAAAATGCTTAAGGAAGTTATTTTTCCAAGGTTTGGAGTCCCTAGATATTTAGTGACTGATGGTGGTTCAAACTTTATTCATGGTGCTTTCCATAAAATGCTTCCTAAGTATGATGTTAATCATAGAATTGCGTCACCTTATCATCCTCAGTCTAGTGGTCAAGTTGAACTTAGCAATAGAGAAATAAAACTAATCTTACAAAAGACTATTAATAGGTCCCGGAAGAATTGGTCTAAGAAATTAGATGATGCAATTTGGGCTTATAGAACAGCATACAAAAATCCCATGGGTATGTCTCCATATAAAATGGTTTATGGAAAAGCTTGTCATTTACCTCTTGAGTTAGAACACAAAGCATTTTGGGAAATAAAAGAACTCAATTATGATTTCAAACTCGCTGGAGAAAAGAGGTTATTTGATATTAGCTCATTAGATGAATGGATAACCCAGGCTTATGAAAATGCTAAGTTATTCAAAGAAAAAGTTAAAAGATGGCATGACAAAAAAGTCCAAAAGCATGAGTTCAAAGTAGGAGAATATGTTCTTTTGTACAACTCTCGTTTTAGATTCTTTGCAGGAAAACTCCTCTCCAAGTGGGAAGTACCCTATGTCATCGAGGAGGTCTATCGATCCGGAGCTATCAAAATAAATAATGTCGAAGGGACTAACCCGAAGGTTGTCAATGGGCAACGAATATAACACTATATCTCAGGTACGCCCATTAATGTTGAAAGCAATATTGTCCAAACATTGACACCAAAAGAACACATAAAAGAGTCTTTCTGGAACACTCCAGAATCGTGAAAATAGGAGGTATGTGATACGGTAAGTAAACGGACTCCAAAAAATCCGCAAAATTATTTTTTGTCAGTTTTGGAATAATTAGAAAATTAGGAAAATAAGAAACTTCCAGGAAAGTGACCCTGGTGGGCACAATACACCAGGGCACTCCAGGCTTGCCTAGCGTGCCCAGGTGGGTTGTGCCCACCTCGGGTACTGACCGGTCTCCGTTTTGCTTGTTCCCCAAGATAAAAAAAATCTATATATACCTCCCGAACCTGTTAACCTCCGTATCACGGAGAAATCTCATGTTTTCTTTCTTGTTGTTTTCTGTCAGATCTATTGAGCCAGACATCATGTCTTCTCCCCCGACTGATCGTATGGAAGAAGATGCTTGGTTGATGAAGATCAAGCTGAAGAGAGAAGACCCCGTTGGAGCAGCTAAGGAGGAAAAGAGCAAGGAGGCACCCGGAGATCAAGTGCCGATGGATAAGCAAGCATTGCCCGCCAAAGAGGAAGAGGAAGATATCCTTGAACCCTACTATGCTCATCTTACCCCAGTTGAGATTGCAGCCTTCGGGATCATTAATACGGTTCGTATACAAAATAAGTATCTCAATCGTGAAAATATTTTGCATATGGAGCACATTGCTTCCTTGCAAAGAGTCATCCGAAGATTGGAGAGCCTCTTGATCCTTATAGATCGGGTTGCATCTACTTCATCACCACCATCTTCTTCACCACCACCAAAAGAAAACTAAGTATTGGGTATGGGCACGCCCCTTGGCTTTCGCCAAGCTTAGGGGAGGTGCCCCAGAATCGTATCAATCCCCAATATCTTTTGCATTTACTTTCTTAGTTCGATCACTGGTTACCTTTTGTTATTAGATGAATAAAAGTTTAGTTCGATCCTTTCTTTTTGTGAGCTTGCTTAGTGATCAATCCTTGTAATCGTGTGTGAGATATAATAAAGTTTAGTTTGAGTTTTGCCTTCTTTACTTTCTTGCTGCAATAAAAAGAAAGGAAATAAAAGAAAGATCATATGCTAATCTTATGGTAAGTGATGACATTACATAAGGAAAAGTATAAGTAGAAATTTTTATTGTAGATTGACAAACATAACATTGGTCAATGATGCAACACATGAAAGAATTAACAAGGGAAGAGAAGATTCACATATAAATACACTATCATGGAAATCTTTTGTGATTGTGAGCACCCATCAAAATATTATATGCCAAAATTGTTGACGTTGGACAAGGAAGACAACTTAATGATTTATGTTTGTTCATATTCACATAGAAGTCATATTGTCATAGATCCTTCAACATGTGGTGCTTGCCCCTATTTTTTCTAGACAAAAACTCCACACTAAGTAGAGATACTACTTGTGCATCCAAAACCCTTAAACCCTATCTTGTTTGAGAATCCACCATACCTATCTATGGATTGAGTAAGATCCTTCAAGTAAGTTGTCATCGGCGTAGAAAGGGCAATAAAAATTGCTTATAAAAATGTGCGATCATTTAGTGTAAGGGAAAATTGAGCGTTGTACGAACTTGCGATGGTGAAGAATAAAAGCGACAGACTGCATAATAAAGGTTGCCATCACAAGGGGCAATATAACGTGATGTTCTCTTGCACTAAGGGGTTGAGCATACAAAAAACACAAGGAAACCTCTGCTTCCCTCTGCGAAGGGTCTATCTTTTACTTTCATGTATTTACTTTTATGCAAGAGTCAAAGTTTTTCTCTCTATTCCTTTTATTTTTCTCCTTTGGGAAGCATCATGTGGTGAGGAAAGATCTAGGCACATATGTCCAGTTGAATATGGATGGCATAAGTTATTATTGTTGACATCACCCTCGAGGTGAGTGTGTTGGGAGGCAAAACTATAAGCCCCTATCTTTCTTTGGGTCCGGTTGAAACATTTTGCTGATGTGTACGCGGTGAGTGTTAGCAATCATAGAATACTAAATGATGGTTGAGTATGTGGACTTGCCTAAAGGCTCCGATACGTGACCCTTCCTGAAAAGATGATGAATTGTAGTTGCAAAGTTGACTGAGAACATAGTTTGTTGGTTTACAATAGAGTTTATGCTTTATACTTCGTTGTTGTGATGAATTGTCACTTGTTCATGAGAAGTCTATGATAAAAGTTCTATGATAAAAGTTTTATATTGATGTTTGCTGCTGTTATTATAAGTCACATGATGCTGCTATGTCCGTATTTTTGTTTTTATCGACACCTCTCTCTCTCTAAGGATGTGGACATGTTTTTCGATTTTGGTTTTCGCTTGAGGACAAGCGAGGTCTAAGCTTGGGGGAGTTGATACGTCCATTTTGCATCATGTTTTCCTACTATTATTTATGTTGTTTTATTGTATAATAATGCTTTTTGGAGTAATTCTAATGCCTTTTCTCTCATACTCCCTCCGTTCAGAATTACTTGTCTCGGAAATGGATTTATCTAGAACTAAAATACATCTACATACATTCATTTCCATGACAAGTAATTCCAAATGGAGGGAGTAATATGCAAGGTATGCACCAAGGGGGAGAATTCTAGCAGCTGGAAATCTGGACCTAAAAAAGCTATGTCAAGCTACCTATTTTGCACAACTCCAAATGAGCTGAAACTCCCCGAGGAGGGCCACCAGGTGGGCACAACCCACCTGGGCGCGCCAGGAGGCCCAGGCGCGCCTTGGTGGGTGTTGCCCTCCTCGGCCCACCTCTATTGCCCATCTTCTGGTATATAAGTCATTTTGACCTAGAAAAAATACGGGGAGGACATTCGGGACGAAGCGCCACTGCCTCGAGGTGGAACTTGAGCAGGAGCACTTTTGCCCTCCGGTGGAGCGATTCCGCTGGGGGAACTTTCCTCCCGGAGGGAAGAAATCATCGTCATCATCATCACTAACAACTCTAGCATCTTGGGGAGGGCTATCTTCATCAACATGTTCACAACACCAACTCTTCTCAAACCCTAGTTCATCTCTTGTGGTCAATCTTTGTATCAAAACTATAGATTGGTGCTTGTGGGTGATTAGCAGTGTTGATTACATCTTGTAGTTGATTACTATATGGTTTATTTGGTGGAAGATTATATGTTCAGATCCATTATGCTATTCAATACCCCTATGATCTTGAGCATGTTTATCATTTGTGAGTAGTTACTTTCGTTCTTGAGGTCACGGGAGAAATTATGTTGCAAGTAATCATGTGAACTTGATATGTGTTCGATATTTTGATGGTATGTATGTTGCCATTCTCTTAGTGGTGTCATGTGAACGTCGACTACATGACACTTCACCATATTTGGGACTAAGGGAATGCATTGTGGAGTAGTTGTTAGATGGTGGGTTGCGAGAGTGACAGAAGCTTAATCCCCAGTTTATGCGCTATTTCGTAAGGGACCGATTGGATCCAAAAGTTTAACGCTATGGTTAGGATATATTCTTAATACTTTTCTCGTAGTTGCGGATGCTTGCGAGAGGGTTAACCATAATTAGGAGGTTTGTTCAAGTAATAACAACACCTAAGCACCAGTCCACCCACATATCAAATTATCAAAGTACCGAACACGAAGCCAACATGATGAAAGTGACTAGATGAATTCCCTTGTACCCTCAAGAACACTTTGCTTATCATAAGAAACCGTTTTGGCCTGTCCTTTGCCACAAAAGGATTGGGCTACTTTGTTGCACTTTTTTTACTACTATTGTTACTTGCTCGTTACAAATTATCTTGCTACCAAACTACTCCGCTACTTACAATTTTAGCACTTGCAGAAATTACCTTGCTGAAAACCACTTGTCATTTCCTTCTGCTCCTCGTTGGGTTCGACACTCTTACTTATCGAAAGAGCTACAATTGACCCCATATACTTGTGGGTCATCAAGTCCTTACCGGACACGAGAGGTGATCTTCTGTCTTGCATCTTGATGGCCCATCAGTCTGGCCCACATTAATAGACCGGACGCCCGAGGACCCCCTAGTCCAGGACTCCCACAGTAGCCCCCGAACCAGTCTTCAATGATGATATATTTGGCATTCAGATTGTCTTTGGCATTGCAAGGCGGGTTCTTTGAAGAATACACATCGGCTTTCCTCTGTAAAAAAATTGTATCCGACTTTTCATAATAAACACAACCCTTAGCCGCAAAGGTGGGATATTAAAAAAATAAGAATAGTGTCTTTTACTGACAACTTTTTGGGCGAAGTGTCAAACTTGACCCTTCGGCATTTCAAACCGTTTCCACACCCCGCGTTCCGTGTTTCAAGGCCACGCCTCATTGGCACGTCCTATCAAAACAAAGATCATGCCCACTTTATATGGGATTGCGCATCAATGGTACTTGGGTAATCCAACCGACTGCAACGCATACCCACATTGGGAACAGACAAGGTTTTAAGGCTAGGGGAGCAGACGTTCGGTATTCATGGCCTATATAAGCGGATAAAGATCCATCTTTTCCATCCCACACCTTCTTCCTTCCTCAGCCTTCCCATCTTCTAGCTCCAGCGCCCAAGCTTCGATCCTCCCCACCGCCACCAACCTCTCCAGTCATGTCCGGATCCGGCTCTCAAGGCAAGTGGATGGCCTCCTCTATGAAGGAGAAGGACATCAAGGAGCTCCAGGAGGTGGGGTACATGAGTACGGACATTGCATATAGGATCCCTGCCAAGGAGCAGGTCATCCCCACTCCGGAGCCCGGAGAAAGGGTGGTATTTATCCCCGACTTCATCCGCGGACTAGGGTTTCCACTTCACCCTTTTGTCCGTGGCCTCATGTTCTATTATGGGCTAGATTTCCATGATCTAGCCCCAAATTCCTTCCTCCACATCTCGGTGTTTATCATCGTGTGCGAGGTGCTCCTCCACATTCCCCCCGCCCTTCGGCTTTGGCTCAAAGTCTTCAACGTGAAACCAAAGGTGGTGGACGGGAAGCATGCAGACTGCGGAGGTGCAATGGTGAGCAAACTCCCCAACGTCACCTGGCCCAAAGGGGCCTTCAGGGAGACTATGAAGATATGGCAGCAGGAGTGGTTCTACATCACTGAACCTCATGGCGCCAACTGGGCGGCCACTTATGAGTTTAGATCCAAACCCCCAATGTGGGTCGCATCATGGATCAACAAGGGTCTGGACTGGGGGTCGATCGACGAGGTGTTGATGCTGCAAAAGCACATAACAATATGATAGAAAGAACACCAGCCTCACTGACGTGATTCAGGTGATGCTATTCTGCCGGACCCTTCCCTGCCAGCGCCGGCCTCTCCATATGTGGGAGTTCAATTCGGAAGGGTCGCAGACCCTGCAGCGATTCTTCAGCATGACGCACGAAGGTATCTGGAGGCTGCTTTTCAAGGCCCAGAAGTCGTGGCCGGAGATGATCGACAACATCGGCCTCGACTGTGCTTACCCAACCTCCCCAGTAAGTTTTTTAGTTTTCAAACATAACTTAGTTCAGAAATCACAGGGGTTTATTGAGACTTTCATCCTTTAATCAGGGCTGGACGAAGAAGGCGGAGCGGATCAAGTGTCTGGCCCCGCTTCCCAAAAACCCAGTTGATCCTCTACAGACGACGATGCTGGTACCAGCGCCGTACCAAGCGCCGGAGAAGAAACCAAAAATAAGGGCAAGGAGGCTGTAGCGACCAGACCTCAAACAGTCTGATCTCTGTGCTTCAGTGTCATCCCTGGATCAGTAATGCTGACATGCATAGTACTTGCAGGATTTATAACAGAGTAGCAATCACACACTTATTACAACGAATGTCTCCAAAGGAGAACTTATTACAATAAATATGGCTTAAGGCCATCTAACAACGATAACAGCGGAAGGCTTGGAAGATAAGTGAGTCCATCAACTCCAATGGCATCACTGAGTATAGAACCACGACCTAAGGCACCTTACTCGTCGTCTAAAAAGTCTGCAACATGAACGTTGCAGCCCGAAAACGGGCCAGCACATGGAATATGCTGGCAATGTAACACATAGAGAAATAATGAACAGAAATATGCTATACTACATGCATATATGGCTGGTGGAAAGCTCTATGGTTACAGTTTTGCATAAAGCCAATTTTTACCTACTGCAAAGGAATAAATTTTATTTAACTATCATGGTGGTTGTTAAACATTTAGAGTGTAGACACCCTCTCAATCCCAATTAAGCATCATCATTAAACACAACAAATTAAATTAAAGTAACATGATGAGATTCACATGATAATCCAAGTACTAGATACTCAAAACGTCCATAATTGGGGACATGGCTAACCATGATTAGTTTATACACTCTGCAGAGGTTTGCGCACTTTTCCCCACAAAACTCGATCTCCTCCGTTGGGTTTCTCGCACTACATGGTGTTTGAGAAACGGCTGACCGAGACATAGTCTTTCGGAAGCGTTTGCACCTTACGATCGGGTAGACGGTACCAACCTACATCCCCTACATCTGCTAGTCTACCACTGTAAGAGTTCACACGACTTAATCAACTATGCTAGAGCCCATAGTAGCTTGTGGCTGCAAATGGAAGTTTCTAGCATGAATAATCTCATGATCCCTTTGAGCCTGGGTGGCGGTCCATAAAGAAAAACAGGCAAACGCTGGAATACCCAGGTGCCTCAATCCACCCAGATGTGTATTGAAGTTGCCACCTTAAATAAACCATTAAATAACAATCTCACATTTGTCATGGATACACTCACCCAATCCACATCTACTAGCATAGCATGGTAATAAGCAAACGTAGAAGTAACTCCCAAGGGTTTGACAGGTAAAACAGGTAATAGGTACTACCTCATCTACTTCCCATCCCACATATTAATCAGATCCTAATCATGCAATTGTTTGAGGATTGATCTAATGCCATAAAACTGGGTAGTAAAGAGGTATGATCAAAGTGTTACTTGCATTGCTGATGATCCGTGAAACCTAGAGATTCGAAGTAGCAAGCGGCGCACTCCGAATACTCTATCGCAAACAAACAAGCAAACAGGCATACAATAAGTACTCATCTAATGCACAGGTAAAACTCAAATAAAAGATCTAACCAGAAAGTTCAACTTAAGAACTCCGGTTTGCAAAAAGAAACAAAACAAACGAAGCAACGAAAGGCAAACGGCGAAAGAAAAGAGCTTCGTTTACTAATCTAGACCTAAGTCAAATTTTACAGTAGCAAACACTTGTTTGAGTAGGTTAAACAAAAAGAGTGTTTCGAGCCGAAACTCTAGGCGCTTGAATTGCCTGATTCCGATAAACTAGCGAAAAGTTAAACTAAAACAAAAATCGGATCAGAAATTGTGATCTGGAATAATCGCGGAAAATCCGAGAAAAAGAAAAACTAACGAACAGTTTAACGAACGGACGTTCGTTAACTGGAACTAAACGGTGAACTCGTCCGTTAAAATGAACGAACGAGCGAACGCTCGCTAAATAAATAAACCGGGAAAGAAAATAAAAAAACAATCTAAAAAAATAAAACTAGGGTTTCTAAAAAAACGGGTCGGTTTTTTTGTAGAAAACCGGGGCGGCGGCGGCTACCTCGTCGGGCTCGGCGGGGTCCGGGCGGTGGCGGGGTT
>NC_041389.1:374112311-374121113 GCF_002162155.2 Triticum dicoccoides | reverse complement strand
ATGTAGGAGGGGGTGGTGGCTTGGGGGAGGGGGCAAGGCGGCGGCGGGTGGAGTTCGGCTCGGACTTGGAGTCCGGGTTAGCGGCGGCGCGGCGCGGCGGAAGGCGGCGATGGCGCAGGCCGGCCTGGCCTAGCTGGGCTTCGGCCCAGTCGGCGCGCGGGAGACTTTTTTTTAAAACAACTCCGTCGAACAGAAAATAAATCCTAGAAAAAAAATAAAATCTAAAAATGCGAAAACAAATTTTCACCGTCTAAATAAAATATTCAGAACGAGATGAACATTTTCTTGGCCGTAAAATGCAGTTTTGAAAGACATGCAATTTTTCCTAAATCCAAATAAAATAGCCAAAAACTCCGGAATAAAATCTTATTTGATTTTATTATTAAATCTTCAACATTTCTTTATTTTAGGAAAGTCATTTTATTCCCTCTCTCATATTTTTATAATTTAAATAATTAAAGATAAAATAAATAAAAACAAATGATCCTATTTTCAAATTTTGAGAAAACTCAAATATGAAAATAACGAAATCCCCAACTCTCTCCGAGGGTCCTTGAGTTGCATAGAATTTCTGGATTAAGCCAAAAGCAATAAAATATGATATACAATGATGATGGAGGTGTTTGTTTTGTTGATTTATGCCTGCTACCTGTTTACAGCGTAAACAGAAGACGTTACAAGCATTTGGTATGTGTACACCGTAATGGGCTTCCTCCGTAAACAGGTCCGGTCCAATAATCCATCGATACCGCCCGCCTCCCCCGATGTTGGTTGCGTTGCCCCTCCTCCCCCCGCACGATCCTCTCCCCTGTCAAGCGCCGCCGCCTCACCGATCCTCTCCTCCTCTTTCAGCACCACCATGATCGACTCCCTCCTGCTCCTCGTGTTCCCCTCTTCCTCTTTCAGCACCACCATGATCGACCCCCTCCTCCTCCTCGGCCAGCAGCACCACAACCCCTCCTCGCGATCCATTGAACACGCCGACTTGCATCAGAGCTCTGTTGACGCCGACGAGGATGGAATGTTGAAGCAACACACATGGAGCAGCAAGGCTCGTCTCCATATTTCCATGCCTCCTCTTCCTCCTCCATCAAGCTTCTTCTGCAGATCTTGTGAGATTTGGGTTACTAGTCCACATGCCCACCAATTCTATGGTGCTGATTTGTTTCTTGATCTATTCTATCGACCTATTTCCATTACAGTGCCCAACCAAACAAGTTTTGACTTTTCCATTACGGAGCTATTACGGCATGTAAGTTGATTCCCTTTACGTTTACATCACCACTCCTCGAAACAAACACCTCCCTAGTGTATAACATTCCAAATTGAAAATTTGGGATGTTACAAACCTACCCCCCTTAAGATGAATCTCGCCCTCGAGATTCCGGTTGTCTAGAAAATAGGTGAGGGTGGTCCTTCAGCAGATCTTCCTCTCGCTCCCAGGTGGCTTCCTCTTCTGTGTGGTGGCTCCACTGAACTTTGCAAAACTTGATAACCTTGCTGCGGGTGACTCGGCTGGCATACTCGAGAATTTTGACTGGTTTCTCCTCATAGGTCAAATCACTATCCAACTGAATCGCTTCCAGCGGCACTGTATCTCTCAGCGGTATATCAGCCATCTCTTCATGGCACTTCTTCAACGGAGAAACGTGGAACACGTCATGAACTCCTGACAATCCTTCGGGCAATTCCAACTTGTAGGCAACTTCTCCCATACGCTCCAAAACTTTGTATGGTCCCACAAAATGTGGTGCTAATTTTCCCTTAACTCCAAAGCGCTTAACTCCTCGAAGTGGGGACACACGAAAATAAACTCTGTCTCCGACTTCGTAAACTATCTCCTTGCGTTTAGAATCTGCATAGCTCTTCTGTCTGGACTGGGCTACCTCGAGCCTATCACGAATCAACTTCACCTTCTATTCAGACTCCTTAATCAAATCTGGTCCAAACAACTGGCGATCTCCAACTTCGTCCCACAACAACGGGGTCCTGCATCTCCTTCCGTACAAGGCTTCGAAAGGGGCCATCTTCAAACTGGATTGATAACTGTTGTTGTAAGAGAACTCTGCATATGGCAAATTATCGTCCCAACTAGATCCATAATCTAGCGCACAAGCTCTCAGCATATCCTCCAAAATCTGATTGACTCTCTCGGTCAGTCCATCTGTCTGCGGATGAAAAGTTGTATTGAACTCTAGCCTGGTACCCAAAGTTTCGTGCAACTAATTCCAGAAATTTGAAGTAAACTGGATTCCTCTATCTGATACAATGCTCCTCAGAACTCCATGCAGACATACGATCCTGGTCATGTATATCTTCGCCAACTTAGCACTGGTGTAGGTGGTCTTTACTGGTCATGTATATCTTCGCCAACTACGATCGACTACAACCCAAATCGAGTCATAGCCCGAACGAGTCCTGGGCAATCCAGTGATAAAATCCATGCCTAGTTTATCCCACTTCCATTCGGGTATCGGCAATGGCTGTAACAATCCTACTGGCTTCTGAGGCTCTGCCTTCACTCTCTGACATACATCACAAATTGCTACATACTACGCAATATCCTTATTCATTCCGGTCCACCAGAAAGTGTCCTTCAAATCCAAATACATCTTGGTATTTCCTGGGTGAATTGAATACGACAAATCATGGGCCTCTTGTAGAATCAACTTCATGATCTCTAGATCATTAGGCACATAAACACGATCCTCAAACCATAAGGTATCATGCTCATCCTCATGAAATCCTTTAGCTTTTCCTTTGCTCATCTTCTCCTTAATAGAGGCAATCTCCTTGTCAGTCTTCTGAGCTTCTCTGATCTTCCGCATCAAGGTTGACTGAATCTCCAATGCTGCTGCGTAGCCTCTCGGAACTATCTCCAAACATAGCTCGCGAAGATCCTCGGCTAACTCCTTCGGTAACTCTCCGGTCATGAGTGTGTTGACATGGCTCTTGCGGCTCAACGCATCGGCTACTACGTTAGCCTTTCCGGGGTGATAATGCAATCTCATATCATAATCCTTGATGAGTTCCAACCATCTCCTTTGCCTGAGATTCAACTCCTTCTGCGTGAAAATGTACTTTAAACCCTTGTGATCCGTGTACACCTCATAATGGTTTCCGATGAGGAAATGTCTCCATGTCTTCAATGCATGCACAACGGCTGCTAACTCCAAATCATGCGTAGCATAATTTAACTCATGAGGCTTAAGATGTCGTGAGGCATACGAAACAACTCTCCCCTCCTGCATAAGCACTGCTCCAAGTCCTCGACGAGAAGCGTCGCAATATACTTCATAATCTTTGCGCTGATCTGGCAGAATCAATACTGGTGATGTAACCAAACGTTTCTTCAACTCCTGGAAACTAGCCTCACATTCCTCAGTCCATTTGAACTTGGTATCCTTCTTCAGTAACTCCGTCACGGGCTTCGCGATCTTCGAGAAATTCTCAATGAACCTCCGGTAATATCCTGCGAGTCCAAGAGAACTCCGGATCTCTCCAACTGTTGTTGGTGCTACCCAATTTGTCGCAGTGACAACTTTGGTGGGGTCTACTGCTATTCCTTCTCCGTATATAACATGTCCGAGGAATCCAACTTCCTTCAACCAAAACTCACATTTGCTGAACTTGGCATATAACTGATGTTCTCTGAGCTTCTCCAGTACCAAACGCAAATGCTCCTTATGCTCTTCTTCGTTCTTCGAGTAGACCAAAATATCATCAATGAACACCACGACAAACTTATCCAGAAACTCCATAAACACCTTGTTCATCATGTTCATGAAATATGCAGGCGCGTTAGTCAGACCAAATGACATAACGGTATACTCATACAGCCCGTACCTGGTGGTAAAAGCCGTCTTAGGTATATCCTGCTCTCGAATTTTCAACTGGTGGTATCCTGATCGCAGATCGATCTTGGAAAATACCTTAGCTCCTTGCAACTGGTCAAACAAATCATTGATCATTGGCAATGGGTACTTGTTCTTGATTGTCACTTCATTCAATCCTCGATAATCAACAACCATCCTTAATGATCCATCCTTCTTCTCCACTAGAAGCACTGGCGATCCCCAAGGTGAAGAACTTGGGCGAATATAACCTTTATCCAATAACTCCTTAATCTGCTTCTTAATTTCCTCCAAATCTTGTATGGGCATCCTGTACGGTCTCTTAGATATTGGCCCTGTGCCTGGCAAAAGCTCAATCAAAAACTTAATGTCTCTATCCGGTGGCATGCCTAGCAATTCCTCTAGAAATACATCAGGGAAATCCTTCACCACTGGTACTTCCTCCTGTACAACTCTTGATAAGGAATTTACTTGGGTCCTCTTCGGCTCCTGCCGGGATACATACTTGATCCTTCTCCCTTCTGGGGTGGTAAGAAAAATCGACTTACTGGCGCATTCAATGTTCCCTCCGTACTTCGATAACCAATCCATGCCTAATATCACATCCAATTCTTTCGATTCCAATACTATTAGGTCCGAGGGAAACACATAGTTACCAATCCTTAATGGCAACCGATCACACCATAAACTAGCCATATACTCTGCTTAGGCGTGGTTACTAACATGGGTGACCTAAGGGCTTGGGTTGGCAGTTTATACTTATCCACAAATCCCCTTGATATGTATGAACGCGATGCACCAGTATCAAAAAGAACGAGTGCAGTAAATGACTTAACCAAAAACTTACCTATTACTGCATCTGGCTGGGCTTCAACCTCCTCCATGTTAACGTGGTTCACCTGTCCCCTGTTGAAAGGGTTCGGCTTCTTCCCATAGCTTCCATTGCCATTACCATTCTGGGCTTCAGGACATTCATTGGCATAATGTCCAGTCTTCTGACACTTAAAGCAAGTGACTTGGCTCAGGTCTCTCTTGGCTGGGTTTGATGGGTTGGTACGGTTCTGGCCGTTGCTTCCTCCATTCCCATTCCCATTCCCATTCTTGGGGCCATTATGATTATGCGAGCTCCCTCCTCCATGGGTATGCTGAAAATGTCCTCCCAATTTCGGGGTAAAACGAGGCTCCTGCTGAGCTCCAGAATTGTACTTCCCTTGTCCATACTTCCTCTTGCGGTTGTCAATCTGCTTCTGCTTCCCTTCAATCATGAGAGCTCTATCAACCAACTCCTGGTAGTTGTTGAAGGTTGCTACCATCAACTGCATGCTCAACTCATCATTCAGTCCTTCCAGAAACTTCTCCTGCTTAGCTGCATCTGTAGCAACGTCATCTGGGGCATAACGTGCTAGCTTACTAAAGTCATCCACATACTGGCCAGCAGTACGTCCTCCTTGGCGCAAATTGTGAAACTCGCGCTTTTTCATGGCCATAGCTCCTGCTGAAACATGGGCAGTACGGAAAGCCTGCTGAAACTGATCCCATGTGACCGTGTCGATAGGATAAGTGGTTGTGAAATTCTCCCACCATGATGTTGCGGGTCCATCAAGCTGATGTGCGGCAAACCGCACCTTTTCCGCATCTGTGCATCCTGTAGTGGTCAATTCCCTTCCTGTCTTGCGGAGCCAACCATTTGCAACTATTGGCTCGGTGCTACTGGAGAACACCGGTGGATTCAGTCTAAGAAGACAGGTTAAGTGATCAAAAGGTGGTGGTGGTGGTGGGTTGTTGTTGTTCTTGTTGTTCCCCTGATTTTGATTCTGGACTAGTAACTGCATCAATGCATTCTGCTGCTGGATCAACTGAGTGAGCTCCGGTGGGAAAGCAAATCCATTGCCACGTCTTGAAGGCATCTGAGGGTTTAGAAAAGATGAGGATACATAATAGAATGAGGTCTAGAGAGAAAACACTACCCATATGCACATGAGACAAATGCAAACAAAATCACTTCATTCAATTCAAACAAGGGCATACAACGGTCTAACTATCGTTACAAAAGTGCTCGGACTATACTATATAAATGGGGGAATACTACTATTGTTATGGTGGTCGACTAGAAAAACTGCTCCGTTGAAGACTCCATGATATCTGCTCCAGCTTCATCAACATAGTCATCATCGCTATCGTCTGGGTCTGAGTCGGTGTCGTTGATGATGATGTAGTTCTTTGGACAAGTGCAATCATCGTCTTCTTCTCCAGTTGCGGGGAATCCCATAAATACCTTTAGCTTCTTCTTCAGATCATCGTTCTTCTCCACTAGTGTTGCTATTTCCTCCTCATATCCATCGCGTGTAGACTTGATTTCTTCATCCAACTCCATGATCTTGGTCATATTCTTGTTTAGACCTATCATGCCTGCGCACATCTGGTTCTCCTGGCGTCGAATGTGCTGGTTTAACTCCTGGATGAAAGCTGCAATTGATCTATCCTTCCTGGTACTGATCATCTCCCATTGCTCATCTCGGCGCCCACAAATCTGGTAGATAGTATCCTTGAGATCCTTGTGGTAAACTTCTCCAATGCGTCCCATGGTGATATGGGCTGCCATGCTCTTTCCTAAACTCCAGGTTGGTGCATCAAAGGAAAACTCTATGGGCTCAGTGACGGGCATGAAGGTCCTTCCTGAAACTTGAACTTGAATCATCCAATGCTCCTCTTCTAGTAGAGTGGCGATGTAGGTCCCGGTGAAGCTTGGTACTTCGATGTTCAGGTACCTACTGACTTCCTTAAAGTGGCGTCCAAAGGGTGTATCTTCATCCGGTTGCGTGAACTTGTTCCTTGCATCCGCCATCCTAAAAGAGTAGAAAATATGAGGAGTCAGAAATGAGAAGAGTGAGTAGTGATCTAGGGCTTTAGCTTAGTGGTCGTGTCCTACAGTCAGCATGTGTTCTGATACCATCTTGTAGCGACCAGACCTCACACAGTCTGATCTCTGTGCTTCAGTGTCATCCCTGGATCAGTAATGCTGACACACACAGTACTTGAAGGATTTATAACAGGTAGCAATCACACACTTATTACATTGAATGTCTCCAAAGGAGAACTTATTACAATAAATATGGCTTAAGGCCATCTAACAACGATAACAGCGGAAGGCTCGGAAGATAAGTGAGTCCATCAACTCCAACGGTATCGCTGAGTATAGAACCACGACCTAAGGCACCTTACTCGTCGTCTGAAAAGTCTGCAACATGAACGTTGCAGCCCAAAAATGGGTCAGCACATGGAATATGCTAGCAATGTAACACATAGAGAAATAATGAACAGAAATATGCTATACTACATGCATATATGGCTGGTGGAAAGTTCTATGGTTACAGTTTTGCATAAAGCCAATTTTTCCCTACTGCAAAGGAATAGATTTTATTTAAATATCATGGTGGTTGTTAAACATTGAGAGTGTAGACACCCTCTCAATCCCAATTAAGCATCATCATTAAACCCAACAAATTAAATTAAAGTAACATGATGAGATTCACATGATAATCCAAGTACTAGATACTCAAAACGTCCATAACCGGGGACACGGCTAACCATGATTAGTTTATACACTCTACAGAGGTTTGCGCACTTTTACCCACAAGACTCGATCTCCTTCGTTGGATTTCTCACACTACATGGTGTTTGAGAAACGGCTGACCGAGACATAGTCTTTCGGAAGCGTTTGCACCTTATGATCGGGTAGACAATACCAACCTACATCCCCTACATCTGCTAGTCTACCACTATAAGAGTTCACACGACTTAATCAACTATGCTAGAGCCCATAGTAGCTTGTGGCTACACACGTAAGTTTCTAGCATGTATAATCTCATGATCCCTTTGAGCCTGGGTGGCGGTCCATAAAGAAAAACAGGCAAACGCTGGAACACCCAGGTGCCTCAATCCACCCAGATGTGTATTGAAGTTGCCACCTTAAATAAACCATTGAATAACAATCTCACATCTGTCATGGATACACTCACCCAATCCACGTCTACTAGCATAGCATGGCAATAAGCAAACGTAGAAGTAACTCCCAAGGGTTTGATAGGTAAAACAGGTAATAGGTACTACCTCATCTACTTCCCATCCCACATATTAATCAGATCCTAATCATGCAATTGTTTGAGGATTGATCTAATGCAATAAAACTGGGTAATAAAGAGGTTTGATCAAAGTGTTACTTGCCTTGCTGATGATCTGTGAAACCTAGATATTCGAAGTAGCAAGCGGCACACGTCGGATACTCTATCGCAAACAAACAAGCAAACAAGCATACAATAAGTACTCATCTAATGCACAGGTAAAACTCAAATAAAAGATCTAACCAGAAAGCTCAACTTAAGAACTCCGGTTTGCAAAAAGAAACAAAACAAACGAAGCAACGAAAGGCAAACGACGAAAGAAAAGAGCTTCGTTTACTAATCTGGACCTAAGTCAAATTTTACAGTAGCAAAAACTTGTTTGAGTAGGTTAACGGAAAGAGGGTTTCGAGAAGAAACTCTAGGCGCTTGAATCGCCTGATTCTGATAAACGAGCGAAAAGTTAAACTAAAACGAAAATCGAATCAAAAATCGCGATCTGGAATAATCACGGAAAATCCGAGAAAAAGAAAAACTGACGAACAGTTTAACGAACGGACCTGAAACTAAACGGTGAACTCGTCCGTTAAAACGAACGAACGAGCAAACGCTCACTAAATAAATAAACCGGGAAAGAAAATAAAAAACCGATCTAAAAAATAAAACTAGGGTTTCTAGAAAAACCGGATCGATTTTTTTGTAGAAAACCGAGGCAGCGGCGACGGCTACCTCGTCGGGCTCGGCGGGGTCCGGGCGGCGGCGGGGCCTCGGTGGCGGCGACTCAGGGCGGCGGTGGTGACTTCGGGCGGCGGCGGGGCTTGGCGGCGGGG
>NC_041389.1:374050549-374111534 GCF_002162155.2 Triticum dicoccoides | reverse complement strand
GTGGGGGAGTGTATATAGGAGGGGGTGGTGGTGGCTTGGGGGAGGGGGCAAGGCGGCGGTGGGTGGAGTCCGGCTCGGACTTGGAGTCCCAGTCAGCGGCGGCGCGGCGCAGCGGGAGGCGGCGGCGGCGCGGGCCGGCCTGGCCTGGCTGGGCTTCAGCCGAGTCGGCGCGCGGGAGACTTTTTTTTAAACAATTCCGCCAAACAAAAAAATCCTAGAAAAAAAATCTAAAAATGCCAAAACAAATTTTCCCCGTCTAAATAAAATATTTAGAATGAGATGAACATTTTCTTGGCCCTAAAATGCAGTTCTAAAAGACGTGCAATTTTTCCTAAATCCAAATAAAATAGGCAAAAACTCCGGAATAAAATCTTATTTGATTTTATTATTAAATCTTCAACATTTCTTTATTTTAGGAAAGTCATTTTATTCCCTCTCTTATATTTTTATAATTGAAATAATTGAAGATAAGATAAATAAAATCAAATGATCCTATTTTCAAAATTTGAGAAAACTCAAATATGAAAATAACGAAATCCCCAACTCTCTCCTAGGGTCCTTGAGTTGCATAGAATTTCTGCATCAAGCCAAAAGCAATAAAATATGATGTGCAATGATGATCTAGTGTATAACATTCCAAATTGAAAATTTGGGATGTTACAGAGGCCAAAAGTGGCCCCCGCCGTAAAGGTCCCCCAGACGCTATGTCCGGGGATTCCGAAGCCCTCTCCTCCCACGAGGGAGATAAAGACGAAAAGGAGGAGGAGCAAGAAAAGAGCGGCCTCCGAAGACTCAGAGGCGAAGGCGTCCAAGAGGGGGAAGATATTCCTCTCGGACGACTCGGATTCGGATGCCGAAGTCATCCCCGAGCGGTGCCCCAGGTCGAAGTCACTTGCCGATTTGTAAGTATCCAAGGATGCCTTACATATATCGGCGTTTATGATTATAGTTTTTAATACATTTATATTGTATGCTTTAGTCCGGCCCGCGATCTCCCCCAACTATCATCTCCGAGGAACTCGCTAGAGCCGGGGATGGTGGAGAGCGAGACGCCTCTGCGGGCCTCTCCGCCAACTGCCATGGACTACACTGAAGTCTTGTCCCGAAGAGCCTCTCCAGGGCATGGGGAGATGCGGGAGGCCGTCAAGATGGCGCCAGAGGGTAACGCCTCGGCTGCCGAAGATATGAGGGGACCAACCCCCATGGAGACTGATGACGGGGGCCATGCCAATCCGGTCCCCAGCCAAACACTATTCTGGAGACCCATACGGCTCCAAAATCGAGCAAGTGACCCCCTTTGAAGGAGGAGGGAGCGTCGACTCCACCGACGGTCTCCATCAATCTAGAGGCGTCGGATACTTTGGTGGAAGCACTTCATCGAGCTTCCGTCGTGGAGGAGCACCGTACCCTGATGGGTATGGTGGTTGAGAAGATTCAGTTTTCCAAGAGCGGGCCGAATGAAGCTTTTACCAACCTATTAACAGGCTTTGAGGTATGCGATGTAAATTTATAAGCAATTTTAATAAAGGGATATGCCTATGTATGGATAGTAGCCCCTGAGACTTTGTCCGGATTTGGCGAAGCCGTACTGACGAGCACATAGTGTTCGGAAGAGGTGACACATTACTCTATTGTACAACAGGCTTCCTTGTTGGCGGCGAGCGCCCAGGCCACCGAAGTTTCCGAACTCACTCAGAAGCTGCGGATGGCCGATGAAGAGGTTGTCCGCATCAATAAGCGGTCTGAGGAAACGCAAGGTATGCGTGCATTGAATAATTTGATCATATATCTCCAATTGTATATGTGTTAGTTGTTTTAAACAGACTAAAAATGTTTTAACTATATTCGCAGTTGGCGCCGATGAGGTCGAGCCCCTCAAAGGCGCCCTCGTCGAAGCTAAGAAGGAGGCGAAGGCGAGCAAGGCGGCCGCGGACAAGGCGGCCAAAAGTTTAGAGGAGGAGCAGACCACCCGCCAACGACATGAGGCGCGGGTGGGTGAGGTTGAAAAAGAGCTCAAGGACGCCATCGCTAAATGCGAGTCCTTGGAGAAGAAGAGTTGGGAGCAGGCCTCCGAGCTCACCAAAGCTCTTGAGAGCCTGAAGGAAGCCCGGGTTGATGCCCAGGGAGCTCGCCAGGAAATCTAAGAGGCGAGACAGATTGCGGCTGGTAAGGCCTTTATTATGCAGAGTAGATATACCAGTAGAAGATATATTTTCTAACCCAAGTGCGGAGTTCTCCAGGAGCCTTTGCGGATCTGCCGTGGAGTATTGCGGATGCCGCCGAATTCTTCCGAGCCGAAGAGGGGAGCTCAATGGAGAAGTTGTTCTGGTCGCAGTACCTTGCGCCAGAGCTTCCAGTGGCCTAAGCGACCAGCTGAAGCAGTTGTCCGAGTTGCATAGGGTGGCCAGACTGGCCATGAAGGATGTAATAGTCTGTATATGGCCGACCGAGGCCATACCTAGCAGCCACTTCGGACTCGTGAAGAGGCTGGTGGAGGCGCTTCCTCAGATTGATGCCCTTAAGCGGTCATCCTGTATTGAGGGTTCTCGGATGGCCTTTGCCCGTGTGAAGGTTCAGTGGGTGAAGATGAAAGCCACCGAGATTGCCACCGCAGGGCCACCTGAGGGCAAGGAGCACCGGCGGCTAGAGAGGTACTTCGACGAGGTCCTCGAGGGAGCCCGTATTGTAGAAGGCCAGTGCTCCAAGGACATAATATTTGAGTAGTTGTGTCCGGTTGTAAGAGTTATGTAATGAACTCGTAATGTAAAAAAATGGTTATGCTTTGTATAATTAGTTTATCCTCCTATTTGGGCCGTTTATATGTCTGAAAGTTTACCAGTCGTCGGCTTCATCCCCCTCGTAAATATTACGGGGGTGTTCGGAATGCAGGACAACACTTAATCCAACGTCTTTGTCCAATGTAGGAGGCGTCTTGAAGAGTGAAGTAGGCAATCAGACTACACAGCTTTAGTACTTTCACTTAGCCCTAAGAGTCCATTGGTGGCGCTAAGTACTAGCCCCTCGTTGCATGATAGGCAATCCAGAGTATGTTGCCTTTGCAACGCGGCTGGCCAAAAGCCCAACCCCTCGTACAACACAGCATCAATCGCGAATGATTCGTTTTATAACACCAAGTCGCCGGATCGCTAACTCGCTCTCGCTCATCATGATAGTCAGTTTTTGGCTTTCTCTACTAAGGTACTAAACTGGACAAACCAGAAATACAATCGCAGTAGTTCTCCCTTTGCTACCTTAGCCAAACTTGCGGAACGTAAGGTGGCAAACACAGGAGCCAGGCAACCCAACTATAGACCAAAGACATGATTCGGAGCTGATGCATATAATGCAATATCCGGGACGCTAAAGAGTTCCCTATGGGTGTTCGGACTTAAGAAGTCTGTGCGGCCGAATACAGCCCCTGGTATGAAGACCGTGTCGAGCCACGTACGCCAGTCGATCGTAAGGAAGAGCGTAGATGACAAGGGAAAAATCGAAAACCCAACCAAGAAGGTGATAATCATCTGTGCCCTTTTTATCTTTATTGATATGTCGATGACAGGCAATGTCGTTCAATATTAAGGTCATATTACATGCCCTGAGAGAAAAAGAAAATATTTTACATAAGGGAAAGTCTAACACAGGGACTAAAAAATCATGCCGCACGTCTGCGCCTTTTCTCCTCATTAGTGAGTCCTTTGAGAGGATTATTTGATGGTTCAAAACGCACCAGCCTTAAAAGGATCTCTTGCGACAACCATCTTGTAAATAGGGCTCTTGATGAACCTGTGTTAAAAAGAGAAAAAAGATATATGCGGTCCAACTATGGTCAAGCCATGCAATGGACTTCTTCAGCAGTGTGCCTCCGGCATCGCCCAAGGTATTTTTAGTGCGTAATTATGTACGCGTGGTACATAAGCCTCAACCTGGTGGGGCGATCGGCGGAGGCCGAACTACTAATCAATGTCCGGATCCGCTGGTTTATCACTATTACGTGCAGACCGGACTCGTTTGGATACATCGTTGGCTTTAGTGGCCAGTGAACTGTTTGGCTTGACAAGGCCGCTATACACTTCGGCTGCAAGGGCCACGGTGTGTCCTTCAGTACGGAGGGAACGCTCCATATTACCATTGACTGTAATAACGCCACGAGGTCCAGGCATTTTGAGCTTCAAGTAAGTGATGACCCACAAGTGTAGGGGATCTATCGTAGTCCTTTCGATAAGTAAGAGTGTCGAACCCAACGAGGAGCAGAAGGAAATGATAAGTGGTTTTCAGTAAGGTTTTCTCTGCAAGCACTGAAATAGTAGGTGATAGATAGTTTTGTGATAAGATAAACAGTAACGAGCAAAAGTAAGTAAAGTAAATAAGGTGCAGCAAGGTGGCCCAATCCTTTATGTAGCAAAGGATAAGCCTGGACAAATTCTAATAATAATGAAGAAGCTCCGAGGACACATTGGAAATTATCGTCAAGCTAGTTTCATCACGTTCCTAAGATTCTCGTTCGGTACCTTGATAATTTGATATGTGGGTAGACCGACACTTGGGTGCTGCCCTAACTTGGACAAGCATCCCACTTATGATTAACCCCTATTGCAAGCATCCGCAACTACAAAAAGGAGTATTAAGGTAAACCTAACCACAACATTAAACATATGGGTCCATATCAACCCCTAATGAAGCAACTCATAAACTAGGGTTTAAGCTTTTGTCACTCTAGCAACCCATCATCTACTTATTACTTCCCTATGCCTTCCTCTAGGCCCAAATAATGGTGAAGTGTCATGTAGTCGACATTCACATAACACCACTAGAGGAGAGACAACATACAACTCATCAAAATATCGAACGAATACCAAATTCACATGACTACTAATAGCAAGACTTCACCCATGTCCTCAGGAACTAAAGTAACTACTCACAAAGCATAATCATGTTCATAATCAGAGGTGTAATAATATGCATCAAGGATCTGAACATATGATCTTCCACCAAGTAAACCAATAAGTATCAACTACAAGGAGTAATCAACACTACTAGCAACCCACAGGTACCAATTTGTGGTTTTGGATACAAGATTGGATACAAGAGATGAACTAGGGTTTGAGAGGAGATGGTGCTGGTGAAGATGTTGATGGAGATTGACCCCCTCCCGATGAGAGGATCATTGGTGATGACGTTGGTGATGATTTCCCCCTCCCGAAGGGAAGTGTCCCGGGCAGAACAGCTCCGCCAGAGCCCTAGATTGATTCCGCCAAGATTCCGCCTCGTGGCGGCAGAGTTTCGTCCCGTAAGCTTGCCCACGAATTTTTCCAGGACAAAACCCTTCATATAGCAGAAGATGGTCGTCGGAAGCCCACCAGGGGGCCCAGGAGATAGGGGGCACGCCTTATAGGGGGGCGCCCCCCTATCTCCTGGACAGGGTGTGGGCCCCCTGGCTTATTTCTTTCGCTCATAAATTCTTAATAAATCCAAAAAGTGGTTTCGTGGAGTTTCATGACTTTTGGAGTTGTGCAGAATAGGTTTCCAACGTTTGCTCCTTTTTCAGCCAGAATTCCAACTGCCCGCATTCCCCCTCTTCACGGTAAACCTTGTAAAATAAGAGAGAATAGCCATAAGTATTGAGATATAATGTGTAATAACAGCCCATAATGCAATAAATATTGATATAAAAGCATGATGCAAAATGGACGTATCAGTAAGCATAGTGCGGGACTGCGTTAAAGCAGGCGAAGGCAGTTCATTTGAGCAGTGTGTGGTATCCACTGCGGAAAGGGACAATGTCGGAGATTAACTCTTCGCTGTGAAAGTTATCTAGGGAGCCAAATACTACCTCCAGTGTAATTGAGCCCATAAAACGGGCCTCCACTCATGGTATCACACCTTTAAAGGTAGTGTTACTAGGCTTGATTCGTGATGGGTCGATCCCCATCTTACGGACAATATCTTGATAGATCAAGTTGAGACTGCTTCCTCCATCCATAAGGACTCTAGTGAGGTGGTATCCGTTAATGATTGGATCAAGAACCAGGGCGGCTGAACCCCCGTGATGGATACTGGTTGGGTGGTCCCTGCGATCAAAGGTGATCGGGCAGGCTGACCATGGGTTAAATTTGGGAGCGACAGGCTCTATGGCATAGACGTCCCGTAATGCGCGTTTGTGCTCGCTTTTGGGGATATGAGTGACATATATCATGTTCACTGCCTTCACCTCGGGGGGAAATTGCTTCTGACCCCCGGTGTTTGGCTGATGGGGCTCATCGTCGTCTTCGCTTGGGGGCCCTTTTCCCTTATGTTCGGTATTTAACTTACCGACCTATTTGAAAACCCAACAGTTCCTGTTGGTATGATTTGTAGGTTTATCGGGTGTGCCATGAATCTGACAAGGCCTCTTGAGGATTTTGTCTAAGCTGCATGGCCCATCTTTGCTACGTTTGAAAGGCTTCTTCCGCTAACCAGACTTAGGACCACTGAATCCGGCATTGACTGCCGTGTCGTCTGTGTCATCATTGTTGTTATTCTGACGTTTGTTTTTATTTCGGTGAGGTTTACCATTGTCGTCCCACACTTCGGATGTGCCGGGTCGCCTGAGCTATTGCTTCTACGAGCCAGCCAGCTATCTTCGCCCGCACAGAAGGGGGTCACGAGTGTCGTTAAGGCTATCATGGTCTTCAACTTTTCCTGCCCAAGGTGTCACGCGAGCCATTCATCACGGACGCTGTGCTTAAAGGCCGCTAAGGCTTCGGCGTCCGGACAGTCTACGATCTGGTTCTTTTTAGTTAAGAACCGATTCCAAATCTTGCCAGCTGATTCACCTGGCTCCTGAATTATGTGACTCAAGTCGTCAGCATCCGGTGGCCGGATATAAGTGCCCTGAAAGTTAGCCCTAAAAGTGTCTTCCAATTCTTTCCAGGTTTCGATGGAGTTTTCTAGGAGGCTGTTTAGCCAGTGTCGTTCTGGGCCTTTCAGCTTTAGAGGAAGATATTTAATGGCATGGAGATCGTCTCCTCGAGCCATATGAATGTGGAGAAGAAAATCTTCGATCCAGACGGCCGGATCTGTCGTTCCATCGTACTGTTCGATGTTTACGGGTTTAAACCCTTCTGGAAATTGATGTTCCATAACCTCATCGGTGAAGCATAGGGGGTGTGCGGCCCCTCTGTATCGCGCAATGTCGCGGCGGAGATCGGCTGACATCTGAGTTCGGTTCTGATCCCGAACATAGTAACGATCGTCACGCCGGGCTTCATAGCCATTATCTTGCGCCGGGGCACGACCCCTTGATCCATAGATTGATCTGGTCTGACCAGCTTTATTGGCTAGGTCACATTGCAAGTCGTACGTGTATCCAGCGGCTGTCGTCTCCCTGCCTCTTCGGCGGTGGGGTGTGGGTTGGTGTTCGGCTTGATATGCCGTTTTGTCCCGTCCACGTGGTGGCCGGTTTGGTTGATCTGCTTGATCCTATTTCGACGGTATTGGTTCAAGTACTTCATCGTCGAATTGAGGCAGCAGCTTGCGCCTAGGGTAACTTTTGACAGGTCGCTCTTGGCTGTATTCCTCAGCGACCAGGACCTTAGTCCACCTTTCATTCAGCGTGTCTTGCTCTTCTTTGAGCTGCTGCTGCTTCTTCTTCAGGCTCCGGGCTATAGCAATGAGTTGTCACTTAAAGCGTTCTTGGTCGAGGGGTTCTTCTGGGACAATGAAGTCTTTGTCATCAAGGCTAACCTCCTCTTCGGATTCTGGCATGTAGTTGTTGTCCTCCGCATCTTTGTTGCCAGCGTGTCCGGGGCTATATTCACCCTCTTGCCTTTCATCCTGTTCGGACGTGGCCTCGACGGGGTATTCGGGATCTTCGGCACGGGGGCGTAACTATCGACCCGCTCGAGGCGGACGATCGAGTTGGCACGAAGCACAAAGCCACCAAACACAAAAACTTGCCCATGGAGAAAAGTTTCCTTGGACGCAGCATCATTGTTGATGAAGAGGTGAGCCATTGATCCTTCTGTCGATGATACAACGGAGCTCTCAATGAAAGCACCAACGTCGGTGTCAAAACCGGCAGATCTCGGGTAGGGGGGCCCAAACTGTGCGTCTGAGGATCAAAGGTAACTATGGAGAGGGGACACAGTGTTGACCCAGGTTCAGGCCCTCTTAATGGAGGTAAAACCCTACTCCTGCTTGATTATATTCAAGGGTATAGGGGTTACAAGAGTTGATCTACCTCGAGATCGATTCGGTTAACCCTACATAGCTAGCCTAGCAATGTTGTGATCCTGCCTCCGATCTATTACCCTCCGGTTTATATAGACACCGGAAGGGCTTTAGGGTTGTACAAAGTCGGTTTTACAAAAAAGGAATAAGATATTCGGACACCTATACTTGCCAGCCACGCATACGGGAGTCCTCACCGAACACGGGAAGTGATTTTCTGTCTTGTATCTTGACGGCCTATCAGTCCGGCCCACATTAACAGACCGGACGCCCGAGGACCCCCTAGTCCACGACTCCCACAGGCACCACGTCCAGCTTGTTAAGTTAATGGAATATATGATGTGTTCCTTTCAAAAGAAAAAAAAATATTCTCTTTGGTTACAAAGTTTGCTAGGAAAATCTTACAATCAGATAAGAGCGAGTAGTCCGTTGAGCGTGAGTATTATTTCCATGAACAGTTATGTATGATGCACACAACTCTGTGTGTGTGTGTGTGTGTAATGCTGGTATCGATACAAACGGAAAAATTAAGACCAGAATTTCTTTGTAGTTACTGAGTGAAGGAAAGTACAATATGGGAGCGTGATGAATATAATCTCAAATGCAACTAACTAGATATGCTTACACACATATATATAGCACCGATCAGAGGTTGAAGAACTCTCAGACTGCCGACTGGTTCGGTGCTCCTGTCACGCTTCCATGGACAGAGACCTGTCGTCCTCCTCGCGAATGGCATTGATCATCCCGGCGACCTCCCTCATGGTCGGCGGCACCTCGCCGGGCGAGGCGTCGATGCACCTCATGGCGACCTGCAGCAGCCGCACCATCCGCTGCTCGCTGACGCCGTCGCGGGAGAGCAGCGCGCGGTCGAACACCTCGGCGGTCCACTCCTCCTGGATCACCGAGGTCACCCACCGCGCCAGCTCCGCGCCGTCGCCCTGTGCCGCCGTGGCCTTCCCCGTGAGCAGCTCCAGCAGAAGCACGCCGAAGGCGCGCACGTCCGCGCGGAGACCGGAGCTCCGGCTGCTGCCCACGGCGGCGGCCAGCGGCGGCGCGATGACGCCGTACTCGCTGATGCAGGGCTCCATGCCGGCCGTGAAGAGGATGTTGGTGGACTTGAGGGCGCCGTGGGCGATGGCGCCCTCTGCCGCCGCCGCGGAGTCGATGGAGGAGGACGTGGAGGAGGCGTAGGAGCTCGCGCCGTCGCCGCGCATGGTGGCGTGTAAGAAGGCCATGCCGTCGGCCACCTTGGTAGCGATGTGAAGGCGCGCCGGCCAGTCAAGGGGGGCCTGGCTGCTCTCTATAGAGCCTGCAAATCATCGTCGAGAAGAACCTCGTTATTTTCTTCGCTCGGAATAACATTTTACTGCGAAGTAGTAATGCTCGAAGGAGCATAATCTTACTAAGAACTAATGCATGCAGAAAGAATCGGGAATTGTTTATCTTCTGCAAGGAGTCATAAAAGTTGGCATGTGTTAGCAGATTGTTCATGATGATTGCTACAGAAATGTGCATGAGGGCAAATTTCTTTCCACGGTTTGGGCGTTTCTTTCCTAAAAGAAATTCGAATTTCCAACTTTCAGACCATATATCCAGTGAATGGGTATTAATCTCTTCGAGTTTCCTGTACATAATTATCTTAATTTGGGATATTTTGATACTCCAAGTGTTGAAACTTTCTTGTTTGAATCGATGTGATGTGTAGCAGTTTGTATTTCTCTTCTCCGACTTTTTATTGTAACGAGAAGAGCGAAGGAGCATACCGTGGAGTAGCTTGTGGAGGCTGCCGTTGCTCTGGAACTCGTAGACCACCAGCTTCTCCTGCGCGGCGCAGTAGAACGCAAGCGGCGGCAGGACGGCCGGGTGCCTCGCCCGCGCGACCCGCTCCATCCGCCGCCGGAACTCGTCGTCGCTCACCGACGCGTCCTTCACCCGCTTCACCGCCAGCGCCGCCCCGCCGGGCACCGCCACCTTGTACGAGCTCCCGTACCGCCCGCGTCCCAGCAGCTCCGCGGGAGACTTGAGCAGGTCCTCGAACCGCAGGTCCTTGGCCGCCGCGGCCGCCGCCGTCGACGTGACCGAGGCCGTGCCCGACCGCCGCAGCACCACCAGCGACGTCGACGCCGCGCCCTTGCGCGCTGGGCTCCGCTCCGCCGAAGCCGGCAGCGAGTAGGCCGACGCCGACTTGCTTGTCGTCGTCGTCGTCGGGTTGCTGCTGTCGAACATGTCCTTGCCGACCATGGCCTTCTTGCCCAGCTTGTTCCTCTTCCTGGAGCAGAGCTTGTACACGACGAATGCCACGATGACGGCACCGAGGAGGACGTACCCGAGGTACATGAGGATCCTCCGCGTCTTCTTTGATTTGCTCTCCCCGGAGGGACACGGGGAGAACATGGGCTCTCCGCACATGCCGGCAGCGTTGGCCGCGAAGCTGTCGTCGCGGAAGCGTCCGGTGTTCTTCGGGATAGGTCCGGTGAGGTTGTTGTTGGACACGTTGAAGGTCTCGAACTTGTCGAGGTCGAAATCAGGAATGGTGCCTTGGAAGTGGTTGTCGTTGGCGTTGAACCTTATGAGGCCGCGCACGTCGCTGAGGCCGGCGGGGATCTCGCCGGAGAAGTCGTTCCTGGAGACGTCGAGCACGTGGAGCTTCCTGAGGTTGCCGAGGGAGCTCGGGAGGGCGCCGGAGAGCTGGTTGCGGTCGACGTAGAGGTGGGTGAGGCCCGAGCAGGCCGAGACGCCCGCGGGGAGGCCGCCGCGCAGCGTGTTGTTCTGCAGGCTCACCACGCGGAGCGCCGGTGCGGCGCAGAGCGACTCCGCGTCGATGGTGCCGTTGAGGCCTAGGGACTGGAGGTCGATAACCTTGATCAGGCCGGCGTTGCTCGCGCCGTTCTCGAAGCACTTGACGGTCCCTCCCCACTTCGAGTCGCTGCCGTTGCGGCCGCCGGTGCCGTCACAGGGGTCGGTCGACGCGTCCCAGCCGAGGTCGCTCGCCGTCTTCTCGTCGCCACCGGCGAGCTTGGTCAGGAAATCGACGAGGGAGTCCAGCACATCTTCATCCTCCTTACCTCGAACCTCACACGAGCAGCAGACCAGTAAGGCCACTACGATGGCAGCAGCCACGGCAGGAATCCTCCCCATGATGTGATGAAGATCGAGCACAGCTCACTGAACCCCGGTGGTGTGCTGGACTGAGAGCTCTGTGATTTTCTGACGTGAATTAAGGAGCCCGGGATATGGCTGCATGCATGGCGCTGGCTGGCACGCACGGGTGGTTGCAGTTGCAAGTGGACAAAGACGGCGAAGTTTTCAAAGGCCGGTGTGCATTTGGCGCGCATGCTGTGGCCAGGGAACAAGGTGGAGGCGCCAGATGCCGGCCGGGAGGGAGGGCGTCCCTCTTCTCCATCTGCGTCAGGCGGCCGGCCGGGGCGACGGCACGAAATGGTCGTTTGGAACACGACGCACGTCTCGATCATGGAGTCTGCCATACGGGAATCTCTCCGTTTGGTGAACTGAACAGAGATCTCATTTGACGTAGTGCTAATTTGGAAGGCATGTGTCTCAAGCTGTTTGTTGGGATGATGACTTGGTATTGCGTGCGTCGTGGAAAATGACCGTGTTGGCTGATTTGATGGGCCGATCTGTTGGTGCTTTTGCCATGGCTAGACCCAGAGTGACATGTGGAATCAGCCAAACGATTACTGGCGGCTGTTGCTTCTCTGCCAATTACAGTACATCTTAACAAATTTGTTTGCTCTATCAGAATTTTACAATAGCAGGGGGGAAACGCAAGCAAGCATCTGTGGAAGTTCATCATATCATTTATTTTCTTAAAGGGAGGCAAAAGATTTACCTCATCTCGTTAATAAAGAAGAAGAGATAACATAGTTTAGGTTTTAAAGGAGAGGCAGAAAAGAAAGCCTCTCAAAATACAACATAGATACTACTCTTGTGGTATCAGAGAGCTCAAATGCTTTCCCCGGGCGAGGACCCAATTCCTCGCTTTGTTACAGAAAACTCGCGCATTTCTCTTGTTCTAAAGCTCCCAGGTTACTAGCATAATGAGTGAGGCGACGGCCTTCCTTCTATGTCCAGGCGCGATACCGTGAGTTTTCACCACCCGTAGACCGAAGTCAAACCTCCCTAATCGGCAATGGCCAGCTCCGACGCGTCAAGAAAACCTCTAACGACGGTCCAAACTCGTAGGGAGTATCGACATTTGCAAATGATGTGTGCAGCGGTCTCCGGCTCCCTTTTGCAAAGCCAGCAAGTTCATCATATCATGGGCTTCACAGTCTTTTTCACTCTATTCACCCGCCAGTCTTATTCATAACAAAAAGAATATTTGAGTACTTGTGGGGAATTTAGTTCCCATGTGTAGGGTTCGTACAGGTGACATCTACAAAAATGTGTTTGGTTAATGTTAGATGCCTCAAATTTTCGCTCGCGACAGTTGATTTCGAGGCTGAAGACCGAGGCAACGTGACGAGCGCCAGCGAGGAACGCCCATCTAGGGGCGACCGAGTCATGACCTCGCCAGAGATGGGAATGGCGCTAGGAGTGGCATAGGGTTGTGATGTCCCAGACAGAGACGAGGAAGAGGGTTGATTGGTGTTGAAGGGAAAGGGGGGCACGAAGAGTCTAGAGAAGGAGGGGAGGGGGTTAGTGGGATGGATAGGGCAACAACAATACATGGGAGGGGCAGGGTGGTGAGGCACGTGGGATAGCGCCGACAACCGCGGTGGGCGAGCGCGGGCGGGAGCAAGTTGTTAGGGCTGGGTAGGTGGAAGGCTCAGAGGGAAATAAATCATGTCAGGGGAGGTGAAATTTGTTGGGAAAGAAAATGTCTTGAGGAAGAACAAAAAATATCTCTCGTTGTTTCTCACATGACTCGAGTGACGGCAAAATTATATTCAAACACATAATGTATAAACGCTAAAAAGGCTCATGTACGTAACGCTAACACATTTTTGGATGGTTAGGAGGACAATGGCATCTCCGGCCCATCAGGGTTCAAGTCCTAAACTTGACGTTAGTGCTTGCATTATTTCTGGTTTATTTCAGACTTCCAATGATGTTCGTTCAGTGGAAGAAGAGGTTCTCGTCGACTGCGAAGCGCATGTGGTGACTTCATAAAATCCCAAGATGCTATGTTGGCTCAGTCTTTTAAGGTGCTCATAAAGTTAAGGTGCATGTGTGCGTGTGTTCATAGTGATGAGTGTATGCTCATGTACTTGAGCGACTTCGATTGTACTATGTTAAAAAAACACATCTTTACTTACTCGTTCGATTTAAACAAGGTATAGGCTGCATCTCGTTGTTAGTTTTGCTGGTACGAGCACTCGGAGTCCTCCTCTTCGAAGCCTTCGACATCAGTTGACGAACCCAGCCCCCACTGCGTCCCTTGGATGGGCCCGCCCATCAACGTTCACTCTCTCTCTCATCCGTCTGCTTGTTTTTCTCTCTCCCATATTTTGCTATAGTATGTACAACTTTTCATAGAGAAAAATCTTGCCAATTTGCTACAATCTGTATTGTTGTTCTTAGAGAAAGGCTGGTTTTTAAGTTCATGAAATTATAAAAAGTTCAAGAACTTGAAAGAAAATCATGAATTTGCAAAAAAGAAAAAACCACAGTGTTTTTAAAAAGTTCATCGATTTTGAAAGAAAGTTCAAAAATTTGCAAAAACTCGTTGTTATTCAAAATTTTCCATGAATTTGAAAAGAATGTTCATTAATTTTGAAAAAAGTTCATGATTTATTTTATAATTATTATTTTTAAAAATGTTTATGAATTGTAGAAAAAGTGCATTGATTTTAAAAAATATCATTAATCTTGAAAAGAAAGTTCCTGAATTTGTAAAAAGTACATTGATTTAAAAAAACATGAATTTGCAAGAAAAAGACATTGATTTTAAAATAAAAAACATCAGTTTTGCAAAAAATGCTCAAATATTTCGAAAAAGTTCATCAATTATTAAAAGAAATCTCAGATTTGGGAAAAATTCATGTATTATGAAATTCTTCATAGATTTTTTTTAAATAAATTCAGGGATTTGGAAAAAGTTCATTAAAAAGGCTCGTGGATCTCCAAAAAAAAATCAGTGATTTCAAAAAAGTTCACGGATTTAAAGAATAAAGTCCACGGCTTTTGTAAAAAAGTTCACAAATCTTGAAAAAAAATCTAAATGAAAAAAGTTTCACACATTTGGAAAAAAGAAAAAGAAAATAAAAAATCGTATAAGAATCATCCAGAAAACCCCGGGTAGTGACAGAGCTTCCGTGACCAAAAGAAAAAAGAAGAGAAAAAAAACTAAGTTTATACTGAAAGAGGAGGTCGTGAGTTTGAATCACCTCACGTGCAACTTTTTAGGCAAGGTAACAGAAAAAGGGCAAAGGTAAAATGGGTCGGCCCAGCGCGGTGGGCGTGTGTGTGCGCTTGATTGCGGATTACACATTAATGGGCGTAGAAGGCGCCAAATAGGAGTTCAGGACCACTCGCGACCACTATATCTCGCTTCACGCGAGAGTTCGTTCCATCTCGCTAAAGGATTCCCTCCCACCTGTGGCCACTGGGCCAGCCTATATTCGCTATTTTTTCATTTGATGTATTTCAGTTATGTTTCCTGTGTTCGTCCGTTCGCTGGGTTCGCTACCCTGTTTTTTTTCCTTTTCCCTTTCCTTCTGTTTTTTACAGTTTGTTTTGATTTTAAGTTTTTATTTGCTTTTTCATCATTTTCTTTAGTTTTTCATGGTTCTTACATGTAATCTTTATTTCTTCACAATTTTTCTTTGGTGTTTTCTGTTTCCTTCGTTTTGTTTGTCCGGTTTCTTTGTTTTTCTTGGTTTTTGTGTTTCCTTTCTTTTATTTTCTTTCATTTTCTTTGTTTTTTATTTCTTTCTTGTTTTCATCAGGTTTTCTATTTTCTCTCGGTTTTCACTATTTTTCTACAAACATTTTGGTATGTATGTACTTTATTTATTTTGTACATGTTTAACATTTTTCAAATACAAGATTAATAGCTTTTTAATAAATGGTCAACATTTTTTCTGTACACATTAAAAAAATGAAATGCTTGATTAACATTTTTCAAATACAAGATTAACATTTTTGAATTCATAGGCGACATTTTTTCTATATACATTCAACATTTTTCCAAATGCTTGATTAATACTTTTCCAAATAGAAGTTTAACATTTTTTAATACATGGTCAACATTTTTTCTATACACATTTTACAAATGCTTGATTAACATCTTTTAAATACAAGTTTAACATTTGTTGAATACATGGTCAACATTTTTCTATACATATTTAACATTTTTCAAATACTTTATTAAAAAAATCAAATATTTTTTAAACATTTTTCATGTGCTTGATTAACATTTTTGTAAATACATGATCAATTTATTTCACACTCATTGTATATTTTCTCTATACTTTTTCTGTGTACATGAGAAGCATTTTCTCTATACACATTTAATATTTTTCAAATGCTTGGTTAATATGTTTTCAAATATTTTATGTAAAGTGTTTTTTGTAATATATTTATTTAGAATATTTGAAAGTAAAAACTAAAGTAAAAAAGAAAAAACAAAAACAAAAAACATGAAAACAACGATGTGGCCTCCCGCGCATTTGGGACAACCCATCTAGGGCTCCTCTTGACACGAGACTTCCCTACGTCTTGCTATAAGCGACACATAGTGGCGCCGGTCAGCCCTTTATGTATGTGTCACGTTGTGGTTGTCTTTGTCTTTTGGTTCGATTTCATTTTTTTCGAGTCAGCGCATGATGAAGAAATGCATAAGATGTGTGCATTCTCATTCGACCATCCTTTTTTCTATTTTTCCATATTTCTTCCTCCATAAAAAAATGAAAAAAGTTAAATGCATTTGAACAAACAAGCATGAAAAAACATTGAAATTATGAAGTTGCAAGTGTTGCAACACTACTGCAACTGCATGGCTGCTCAATGCAGCTTCAACTAGGGCATGAGGGGGTTGTCAGTGAGTTGCATGTTCATCACTAGACTTGAAAATACAAGTGTTGTAACCTGAGTGCAACTGTATGTCCGTCAATCCAATTGCAACTGAGTTGGTATGGTGGTTGAAGGCTAGTTGAATGTCCACCCACTAGGCATGCAGTTGCATGGCCTCTAATGCGACTGTGTATGTGTTGGAAATATGCCCTAGAGGCAATAATAAAAGTATTATTATTATATTTCCTTGTTCATGATAATTGTCTTTTATTCATGCTATAATTGTATTATCCGGAAATCGTAATACACGTGTGAATACATAGACCACAATATGTCCCTAGTGAGCCTCTAGTTGACTAGCTCGTTGTGATCAACAGATAGTCATGGTTTCCTGGCTATGGACATTGGATGTCGTTGATAACGGGATCACATCATTAGGAGAATGATGTGATGGACAAGACCCAATCCTAAGACTAGCACAAAAGATCGTGTAGTTCATTTGCTAGAGCTTTGCCAATGTCAAGTATCTCTTCCTTCGACCATGAGAGCGTGTAACTCCTGGATACCGTAGGAGTGCTTTGGGTGTATCAAACGTCACAACGTAACTGGGTGACTATAAAGGTGCACTACAGGTATCTCCGAAAGTATCTATTGTTTTATGCGGATCGAGACTGGGATTTGTCACTCCGTGTAAACGGAGAGGTATCTCTGGGCCCACTCGGTAGGACATCATCATATGCGCAATGTGACCAAGGAGTTGATCACGGGATGATGTGTTACGGAACGAGTAAAGTAACTTGCCGGTAACGAGATTGAACAAGGTATTGGATACCGACGATCGAATCTCGGGCAAGTAACATACCGATAGACAAAGGGAATTGAATACGGGATTGGTTAAGTCCTTGACATCGTGGTTCATCCGATGAGATCATCGTGGAACATGTGGGAGCCATCATGGGTATCCAGATCCCGCTGTTGGTTATTGACCGGAGAACGTCTCGGTCATGTCTACATGTCTCCCGAACCCGTAGGGTCTACACACTTAAGGTTCGATGACGCTAGGGTTATAAAGGAAGTTTGTATGTGGTTACCGAATGTTGTTCGGAGTCCCGGATGAGATCCCGGATGTCACGAGGAGTTCCGGAATGGTCCGGAGGTAAAGATTTATATATGGGAAGTCCTATTTTGGCCACCGGAAAATGTTCGGGATTTTTTGGTATTGTACCAGGAAGGTTCTAGAAGGTTCCGGAGTGGGGCCCACCTGCATGGGGGGAACCACATGGACGTGGGTAGTGGGGGCAAGGCCCCACACCCCTGGTCAAGGCGCACCAAGATCCCCCCTTAGAAGGAATAAGATCATATCCCGAAGGGATAAGATCAAGATCCCTAAAAAGGGGGGATAATAATCGGTGGGGAAGGAAATAATGAGATTTCTTTCCTCCCACCTTGGCCAACGCCCCAATGGACTTGGAGGGCAAGAAACCAGCCCCTCCACCCCTATATCTAGTGGGGAGGCGCATGGGAGCTATACACGAAGTTCTGGCACAGCCCTACCTCTCTTCCTACTCCTCCTCTCCCATGGTGCTTGGCGAAGCCCTGCTGGATTGCCACGCTCCTCCACCACCACCACGCCGTTGTGCTGCTGTTGGATGGAGTCTTCCTCAACCTCTCCCTCTCTCCTTGCTGGATCAAGGCGTGGGAGACGTCACCGGGCTGTACGTGTGTTGAACGCGGAGGTGCCGTCCGTTCGGCACTAGGATCATCGGTGATTTGAATCACGACGAGTACGACTCCATCAACCCCGTTCACTTGAACGCTTCCGCTTAGCGATCTACAAGGGTATGTAGATGCACTCTCTTTCTACTCGTTGCTGGTCTCTCCATAGATAGATCTTGGTGACACGTAGGAAAATTTTGAATTTCTGCTACGTTCCCCAAATAGTGGTATCAGAGCTAGGTCTATTGCGTAGATTCTTTGCACGAGTAGAACACAAAGTAGTTGTGGGCGTTGATGTTGTTCAATATGCTTACCGTTACTAGTCCAATCTTGTTTCGACGGTATTGTGGGATGAAGCGGCCCGGACCGACCTTACACGTACTCTTACGTGAGACAGGTTCGACCGATTGACATGCACTTGGTGCATAAGGTGGCTAGTGGGTGCCAGTCTCTCCCACTTTAGTCGGAACGGATTCGATGAAAAGGGTCCTTATGAAGGGTAAATAGCAATTGGCATATCACGTTGTGGTCTTGCGTAGGTAAGAAACGTTCTTGCTAGAAACCCATAGCAGCCACGTAAAACATGCAACAACAATTAGAGGACGTCTAACTTGTTTTTGCAGGGAATGCTATGTGATGTGATATGGCCAAGAAGAATGTGATGAATGATATGTGATGTATGAAATTGATCATGTTCTTGTAATAGGATTCACGACTTGCATGTCGATGAGTATGACAGCCGGCAGGAGCCATAGGAGTTGTCTTTATTTATTGTATGACCTGCGTGTCATTGAAGAACGCCATGTAAACTACTTTACTTTATTGCTAAACGCGTTAGTCATAGAAGTAGAAGTAGTCGTTGGCGTGACAACTTCATGAAGACACGATGATGGAGATCATGATGATGGAGATCATGGTGTCGTGCCGGTGACGATGATGATCATGGAGCCCCGAAGATGAAGATCAAAAGGAGCAAAATGATATTGGCCATATCATGTCACTATTTGATTGCATGTGATGTTTATCATGTTTATGCATCTTGTTTGCTTAGGACGACGGTAGTAAATAAGATGATCCCTTACAAAATTTCAAGAAGTGTTCTCCCCTAACTGTGCACCGTTGCTACAGTTCGTCGCTTCTAAGCATCACGTGATGATCGGGTGTGATGGATTCTTACGTTCACATACAACGGGTGTAAGACAGTTTTACACAGCGAAAACACTTAGGGTTAACTTGACGAGCCTAGCATGTGCAGACATGGCCTCGGAACACGGAGACCGAAAGGTCGAGCATGAGTCGTATGGTAGATACGATCAACATGAAGATGTTCACCGATGATGACTAGTCCGTCTCACGTGATGATCGGACACGGCCTAGTTGACTCGGATCATGTGATCACTTAGATGACCAGAGGGATGTCTATCTAAGTGGGAGTTCATAAGATGAACTTAATTATCCTGAGCATAGTCAAAAGACCTTTTGCAAATTATGTCGTAAGCTCGCGCTTTAGTTCCACTGTTTAGATATGTTCCTAGAGAAAATATAGTTGAAAGTTGATAGTAGAGATTATGCGATCAGTAGAAAGCTTATGTCCTTAATGCACCGCTCAGTGTGCTGAACCCCAACGTCGTTTGTCGATGTTGCGAACATCGGACATACACGTTTTGATAACTACGTGATAGTTCAATTAAATGGTTTAAGTAGAGGCACCAAAGACGTTTTCGAAACGTCGCGGAACATATGAGATGTTTCGAGGGCTGAAATTGGGATTTCAGGCTCGTGCCCACGTCAAGAGGTATAAGACCTCCGACGATTTTCTTAGCCTGCAAACTAAGGGAGAAAAGCTCAATCATTGAGCTTGTGCTCAGATTGTCTGAGCACAACAATCACTTGAATCGAGTGGGAGTTGATCCTCCAGATGAGATAGTGATGTTTCCCCAAAGTCATTGCCACCAAGCTGCTAGAGCTTTGTGATTAACTATAACATATCAGGGATAGATATGATGATCCTTGAAATATTCATGATGTTTGACACCGCGAAAGTAGAAATCAAGAAGGAGCATCAATTGTTGATGGTTGGTGAAACCACTAGTTTCAAGAAGGGCAAGGGAACAAAGGGATACTTCATGAAACGGCAATTCAGCTGCTGCTCTAGTGAAGAAACCCAAGGTTGAACCCAAACCCGAGACTAAGTGCTTCTGTAATAAGGGGAACAACCACTGGAGCAGCATTACCCTAGATACTTGGTAGATGAGAAGGCTGGCAAGGTCGATAGAAGTATATTGGATATACATTATGTTAATGTGTACTTTACTAGTACTCCTAGTAGCACCAGGGTATTGGATACCAGTTCGGTTGCTAAGTGTTAGTAACTCAAAATAAAAGCTACGGAATAAACGGAGACTAGCTAAAGGTGAGCTGACGATATATGTTGGAAGTGTTTCCAAGGTTGATATGATCAAGTATCGCACGCTCCCTCTACCACCGAGATTGGTGTTTGCGTTGAGCATAGACATGATTGGATTATGTCTATCGCAATACGGTTATTCATTTAAGGAGAATAATGGTTACTCTATTTTTGAATAATACCTTCAATGGTCTTGCACCTAAAGGAATGGTTTATTGAATCTCGGTCGTAGTGATACACATTTTCATGCCAAAAGATATAAGATAGTAATGATAGTACCACTTACTTGTGGCACTGCCATGTAAGTCATAATGGTATAAAACGCATGAAGAAGCTCCATGTTGATGGATCTTTGGACTCACTCGTTTTTGAAAAGTTTGAGACATGCGAACCATGTTTATTGGTGTATATGCATGAAGAAACTCCATGCAAATGGATCGTTCGGACTCACTTGATTTTGAATCACTTGAGATATGCAAATCATACCACATGGGCAAGATGACTGAAAAGCCTCATTTTCAGTAAGATGGAACAAGATAGCAACTTGTTGGAAGTAACACATTTTGATGTGTGCAGTCGAATGAGTGCTGAGGCATGCAGTGAATATCATTATGTTCTTACTTCACAGATGATTCGAGTAAATGTTGAGTATATTTACTTGATGAAACACAAGTCTGAATTATTGAATGGTTCAAGTAATTTCAGAGTGAAGTAGCAGATCATTGTGACAAGAGGATAAAATGTCTATGATATGATCATAGAGATGAATATCTGAGTTACGAGTTTTGGCACACAATTAAGACATTGTGGAAATTGTTTCGCAATTAATACCGCCGGGAACACCATAATGTGATGGTGTGTCCGAACATCATAGTTGCACCCTATTGGATATGGTGCGTACCATGATGTCTCTTATCGAATTACCACTATCGTTCATGGGTTAGGCATTAGAGACAACCACATTCACTTTAAATAGGGCACCACGTAATTCCGATGAGATGACACCGTATGAATTATGGTTTAGAGAAACCTAAGTTGTCGTTTCTTAAAAGTTTGGGGCTGCGACGCTTATATGAAAAAGTTTCAGGTTGATAAGCTCGAACCCAAAGCGGATAAAATGCATCTTCATAGGAAACCCAAAACAGTTGGGTATACCTCCTAATTCAGATCCGAAAGCAATATGGATTGTTTCTAGAATCGGGTCCTTTCTCGAGGAAACGTTTCTCTCGAAAGAATTGAGTGGGAGGATGGTGGAGACTTGATGAGGTTATTGAACCGTCTCTTCAACTAGTGTGTGACAGGGCACAGGGAGTTGTTCCTGTGGCACCTACACCAATTGAAGTGGAAGCTTATGATATTGATCATGAAACTTCGGATCAAGTCACTCCCAAACCTCGTAGGATGACAAGGATGCGTACTACTTCAGAGAGGTACATAATCCTGTCTTGAAGGTCATGTTGCTAGACAACAATGAACCTACGAGCTATGGAGAAGCGATGGTGGGCCCGGATTCCGATAAATGGCTTGAGGCCATAAAATCCGAGAGAGGATCCATGTATGAAAACAAAGTGTAGACTTTGGCAGAACGGCTCGATGGTCGTAAGGCTAATGAGTACAGATGGATTTCAAAAGGAAGACGGACAATGATGGTAAATGTCACCATTAAGAAAGCTCGACTTGTCATTAAGATGTTTTCCGACAAGTTCAAGGAGTTGACTACGATGAGATTTTCTCACTCGTAGCGATGCTAAGAGTCTGTTGGAATTATATTAGCGATTACTGCATTATTTATGAAATCTTGCAGATAGGATGTCAAAACATTGTTTCCTCGACGATTTTAATGAGGAAAGGTTGTATGTGATACAACCAGAAGGTTTTGTCAATCCCGAAAGATGCTAATAAGTATGCAAAGCTCCAGCAATCCTTCTAAGGACTGGAGTGAGCATCTCGGAGTTGGAATGTATGCTTTGATGATGATCAAAAATTTTGGGTTTGTACAAAGTTTATGAGAAACTTGTATTTCCAAAGAAGTGAGTGGGAGCACTATAGAATTTCTGATGAGTATATGTTGTTGACATATTGTTGATCAGAAATGACGTAGAATTTCTGGAAAGCATATAGGGTTATTTTGAAAGTGTTTTTCAATGGAAAGCC
This sequence comes from Triticum dicoccoides, assembly GCF_002162155.2. Lineage (NCBI taxonomy): Eukaryota > Viridiplantae > Streptophyta > Magnoliopsida > Poales > Poaceae > Triticum > Triticum dicoccoides. The sequence goes on along the minus strand of NC_041389.1, from coordinate 374,089,069 downwards.
TGGATTAAGCTACTTGAACATTGAGCATCAAGATCTATAAGGATAGATCAAACTGCTTAATAATACTTTCAAATGAGCACATACCTTGACATGATCTTGAAGGTGTTCAAGATGGACCAGTCAAAGAAGGAGTTCTTGCCTGAGTTTTAAGGTACGAAGTTAAGACTTAAAGCTCGACCACGGCAGAATAGAGAGAAAGGACGAAGGTCGTCCCCTATGCTTAAGACGTAGGCTCTTCAGTATGCTATGCTGTGTACCGCACCTGAAGTGTGCCTTGCCATGAGTCAGTCAAGGGGTACAAGAGTGATCCAAGAATGGCTCACAGGACAGCGGTCAAAGTTATCCTTAGTAACTAGTGGACTAAGGAATTTTCTCGATTATGGAGGTGGTAAAAGAGTTCGTCGTAAAGGTTACGACGATGCAAGCTTGACACCTATCCGGATAGCTCTGAGTAGAGAGACCGGATACATATAATGGAGAAATAATTTAGAATAGCTCCAAGTAGAACAGTTGTTTGGAATAGCTCCAAATAGAGCGTGGTAGCTGCATCTAGGAGATGACATAGAGATTTGTAAAGCACACACGGATCTGAAAGGTTCAGACCCGTTGACTAAAACCTCTCTCACAAGCAACATGATCAAACATAAAACTCATTGAGTGTTAATCACATAGTGATGTGAACTAGACTACTGACCCTAGTAAACTCTTGGGTATTAGTCACATGGCGATGTGACCTGTGAGTGTTAATCACATGGCGATGTGAACTAGATTATTGACTCTAGTGTAAGTGGGAGACTGTTGAAAATATGCCCTAGAGGCAATAATAAAAGTATTATTATTATATTTCCTTGTTCATGATAATTGTCTTTTATTCATGCTATAACTGTATTATCCGGAAATCGTAATACACGTGTGAATACATAGACCACCCTAGTGAGCCTCTAGTTGACTAGCTCGTTGTGATCAACAGATAGTCATGGTTTCCTGGCTATGGACATTGGATGTCGTTGATAACGGGATCACATCATTAGGAGAATGATGTGATGGACAAGACCCAATCCTAAGACTAGCACAAAAGATCGTGTAGTTCATTTGCTAGAGCTTTGCCAATGTCAAGTATCTCTTCCTTCGACCATGAGAGCGTGTAACTCCTGGATACCGTAGGAGTGCTTTGGGTGTATCAAACGTCACAACGTAACTGGGTGACTATAAAGGTGCACTACAGGTATCTCCGAAAGTATCTATTGTTTTATGCGGATCGAGACTGGGATTTGTCACTCCGTGTAAACAGAGAGGTATCTCTGGGCCCACTCGGTAGGACATCATCATATGCGCAATGTGACCAAGGAGTTGATCACGGGATGATGTGTTACGGAACGAGTAAAGTGACTTGCCGGTAACGAGATTGAACAAGGTATTGGATACCGACGATCGAATCTCGGGCAAGTAACATACCGATAGACAAAGGGAATTGAATACGGGATTGATTAAGTCCTTGACATCGTGGTTCATCCGATGAGATCATCGTGGAACATGTGGGAGCCATCATGGGTATCCAGATCCCGCTGTTGGTTATTGACCGGAGAACGTCTCGGTCATGTCTACATGTCTCCCGAACCCGTAGGGTCTACACACTTAAGGTTCGATGACGCTAGGGTTATAAAGGAAGTTTGTATGTGGTTACCGAATGTTGTTCGGAGTCCCGGATGAGATCCCGGGCGTCACGAGGAGTTCCGGAATGGTCCGGAGGTAAAGATTTATATATGGGAAGTCCTATTTTGGCCACCGGAAAATGTTCAGGATTTTTCAGTATTGTACCAGGAAGGTTCTAGAAGGTTCCGGAGTGGGGCCCACCTGCATGGGGGGACCCACATGGACGTGGGTAGTGGGGGCAAGGCCCCACACCCCTGGTCAAGGCGCACCAAGATCCCCCCTTAGAAGGAATAAGATCATATCCCGAAGGGATAAGATCAAGATCCCTAAAAAGGGGGGATAACAATCGGTGGGGAAGGAAATAATGAGATTTCTTTCCTCCCACCTTGGCCAACGCCCCAATGGACTTGGAGGGCAAGAAACCAGCCCCTCCACCCCTATATATAGTGGGGAGGCGCATGGGAGCTATACACGAAGTTCTGGCACAGCCCTACCTCTCTTCCTACTCCTCCTCTCCCATGGTGCTTGGCGAAGCCCTGCTGGATTGCCACGCTCCTCCACCACCACCACGCCGTTGTGCTGCTGTTGGATGGAGTCTTCCTCAACCTCTCCCTCTCTCCTTGCTGGATCAAGGCGTGGGAGACGTCACCGGGCTGTACGTGTGTTGAACGCGGAGGTGCCGTCCGTTCGGCACTAGGATCATCGGTGATTTGAATCACGACGAGTACGACTCCATCAACCCCGTTCACTTGAACGCTTCCGCTTAGCGATCTACAAGGGTATGTAGATGCACTCTCTTTCTACTCGCTGCTGGTCTCTCCATAGATAGATCTTGGTGACACGTAGGAAAATTTTGAATTTCTGCTACGTTCCCCAACAGTATGGACCTGTAGGGGGATTGTCAGCCAGTTGCATTTCTACCACTAGACTTACAACTGCAAGCGTTGTAAGCCGACTGTAACTGCATGACCCCAGACAAGACTAGGGATGGGATGTGGAGTTGTTGCTCACTTACATGTCCATCACTAGACATGCAACTGTAGGGGAACATACTACGCAATAAAAAATTACCGTGCAATCACACCCAGGAACACTATGGAGATGTATGGAAAGACCAATCTCACCAATAAGAACACGGCGAAGAGAAATAAGATGTTGGTGTAGATTCGCTAATTCCCGCAGCTAGGTTATTCCACCTAGCCGCGGGAATTTCTCCACTGATCGAGAGTCAAGTAGATGACTCCTTTGCGATATCCACGCACACCGAGTAGTAGTTCAGCAACACTTTGTCATCCAAGACAAAGAGGTACTGGAAAACTAGAGGGAGGGGCAGCCTTCCGACATATCGGTCCAAAACTAATCTAGACCATGGAGAGAGAGAGAGAGACATGGCACAGGGGAGGGGTGCACCTACGTGGGGCTTGTCTAGTCTAGGGGGGCACCCCTCTCCTCTATTTATAGGTTGCCAAGGGGAGGGGAAGTCGACTTGGGGAGGGGTTCTCCCTGGTTTGGCTGAACCCTAGGAATCCTCCCAAGAGTCCCCTAGAGCAGCAGCTTGCCACCCAAAGCACCTCATGGTGTGCCCCCTTTTGGCCATTGGGGCCCATGTGGCGCATGCCCACTTGGCCCGGCCAAGTGGCAGCCCTCTAGGACCCATTGGAATGTACTAGGGCTGGAAAAAAATCTTCAAGCTCGTGAGCTAAACAAGTAACTCGTGACTCGGCTCGAATCGACTCGAACTCGAAGAATAACGAGTCGAGCCGAGCTTTAGTTTAAGATCGTTTATAGACCAAGTTAAACGAGCCAATCTCATGAGTACTCGTGTAACTCATTAGGCTCGTTACAAGATATCAGCCAAGCATGTCCTAGGCACACAACACAAGGCCCAGCCGTGCAAGGCACCTTACGAATGTGAAAAAAATTATTACTTGCGAATGCAAAGGGTACATATTAAACATGTACAATGTTCACAAACAATGTTCATTTTTACTTTATTCGTAAGGTTTTATGTTAGAACTGAGAGAGGGATTTGGTGGAATAGTTGTTGTATTGCTTGAGCCTCGTGGGCGTATATATGGGAGTACAATGATCTACTTGGAGTACAAGACAAGCCAAAACAAATCCTAGTCTATCTCGTCTTTCATAATAATCACGATACTCAACATCCCCCCGCAGTCACAACGGTAGCGATGCTGACGGTGAGACTGGAGAAGAATCCGAAGGCAAGCTAATGGACACCCCCCACAGTCGTAACGATCGATGCATCGCAGAGTCGTGGCTGGAGTGAAAACCGACGAGGTTGCTCAAGCAGGCGGTAGCCCTTTGTGCCGTTTGTCAATGTAGCCGAGAGCGCGGGTGGTGGAGCCATGGTCGAGGTAGCCGTGCGAAGAATGCCGTGGTCGATATCGAGTCGGGGTAGCCGGTGTCAAGGAAGTCGTCGTGGAGCCGCGGGCGCAAGGAGGTTCCGAGTTAGTCATGGGCACGGTGGTGTCAAAGTAGTGGTGCGCCAGGAAGTAGATGATGTGGACGACGCATCACGCTGGGGTTGCCAACCCCAGGGACATATCGTAGACGAAGGCACGCGTCGGTGTTGCCAGCACCGGGCATGCGTAGATGCACGAAGACGAAGTTCACAACGCGCCGCACCAGGCTTGCCAGGCCCGGGGACACGTCGTGGACGAAGGCACGCGGCAGTGTGGCCAGCATCGGGCATGCCTACACTGGGACCTGCACGACCTGTACGCCATGCCGAAGAAGTCGGAGAGGCCAGTAGAGAAGGACTCAACGACGATTGTGGCGCCAATCGGCGCGGGGCCAATGTCGCCCGCGGTTGTCGGAGTAGATGAAGTGGTCGGGATAGATGACGGTGACGCTGGTGACGGGTTGGTGCTGGACGAAGACGAAGGGAGTGGACGGGCGGCTGCGGCGGCTACGGGGGTAAGGCAAAGGTATTAGGGATGCCTAGTCCTGAAATGAAAAATGAATTTACTTTATGTTGTCAAATAATAAATTCCTTGGAAAGTGTTGGTATGGAGGGCAACCGTGAATATGGCTGGCCATGGAAAGTGAAAGTATGGTTGAAAAAGGAATAACCTTTATTTTATGTTTGGGAACCACCTATGATATATCTAGCATGGAAAGTGTTGGGAGCTCTAAGTCATTTTCACTAATGGGAAAAGTATGCCTCTCAAAATGTTTTTATCTCTAAGTTTTTCGCTTTGAGCTCTAGCACCTCTACAGATCCCTACTTCCCTCCGCGAAGGGCCTTTCTTTTACTTTATGAAATTTTTATTTTTAATTTGAGTCTCCATCTTCTCTTATAAATCACCAACTAGGAGGCACTATGATTGTACTTGAGCATTGGGTGTAGCTAATATGCGAGTGTGTTTCATGAATGGATCAATGATTGAGCATGATGGGCTAGGTATAACTTATTTTAGCGTTGATATTTTGAAAGACATGGTTGCTTGTTGATACGCTTGAGTATTTAAGTCTCATGTCAAAACTAGACTATTGCTTTGAACCATATAAAAGTCCAAATGTCCATGCTACAAAGAAAAGAATATGTGATGAATATGTTAGGCAGCATTCCACATCATAAATTCTGTTTTTATCATTTACCTACTCGAGGACGAGCATGAATTAAGCTTGGGGATGCTGATACGTCTCCAATGTATCTATAATTTTTGATTGTTCCATGCTATTATATTATCATTCTTGGATGTTTTATAATCATTTTATAGTCATTTTATATCATTTTTGGTACTAACCTATTGACATAGTGCCAAGTGTTGTTTTTTGCATGTTTTTTACATCGCAGGAAATCAATACCAAACGGAGTCCAAATGCAATGAAACTTTTTGTGGTTTTTTTACCAGAAGACATCCATGGGTGAAAGGATCGATATGGTTAACTAGAGGGGGGGGGGGTGAATAGGCAACTAACAATTTTTGGACTTTTCTTAGTCAAATTAAACTTTGCAACAAAATAGGTTGTCTAGATGTGCAACTAAGTGAGCAACCTATATGATGCAATGACAACTAGCACACAAGCAAGCAAAGGATGTAAAGCAAATAGACTTGCAAAAGTAAAGGCACGAGATAACCAAGAGTGGAGCCGGTGGAGACGAGGATGTGTTACCGAAGTTCCTTCCTTTTAAGGGGAAGTACGTCTCCGTTGGAGCGGTGTGGAGGCACAATGCTCCCCAAGAAGCCACTAGGGCCACCGTGTTCTCCTCACGCCCTCACACAATGCGAGATACCGTGATTCCACTATTGGTGCCCTTGAAGGCGGCGACCGAACCTTTACAAGCAAGGTTGGGGCAAACTCCACAACAACCGGAGGCTCCCAACAACAACAACAACACCACGAAGCTTCACCACAATGGAGTATGGCTTCGAGGTGACCTCAACCGTCTAGGGTGCTCAACACCCAAGAGTAACAAGATCTGCAAGGGATAAGTGGGGGGAATCAAATTTCTCTTGGTGGAAGTGTAGATCTGGGCCTTCTCAACCAATCCCGAGCAAATCAACAAGTTTGATTGGCTAGGGAGAGAGATCGGGCGAAAATGGAGCTTTGAGCAACAATGGAGCTTTGGGGGAAAGAGGTCAATCAACTAGGAGGAAGAAGACCCCTTTATATAGTGGGGGAACACATCCAACCGTTACCCCACTGAGCAGCCCCGCACAGGGCGGTACTACCGCTAGGGAAGGGCGGTACTACCGCTGAGAGCGGTACTACCGCTCCCTTCCTAGCGGTACTACCGCGCTGAAGAGGGAGTCAGGCCACTGGCCCCATAGCGATACTACCGCGGGAGAGGAGCGGTACTACCGCTCTGAGCGGTACTACCGCTTCTACTGCCGCTTCTAGTGCAGCAAAACTCGACACGAGAAAACATCGTCTCGAATCGAGGCGGTAGTAGGCGCGGTACTACATTGGTACTATGGCCGAAACCCGCGGGCGGTACTACCGCTCTGCGGAGCGGTACTACCGCTGAGAGCGGTACTACCGCTCTGTGGAGCGGTACTACCTCTAGGGGGGCTTCGGCGGTACTAGCGATGTAGATCGCGGTACTACCGCTGGCACAGGGCGAAGCAGGTACGAAAGAGAAGTGCAGCTCCAAAGATGCGACATGAAGACGACAGGTGTGATAAGGATGTGTACGTGTTGATTCCACCCAAGTCTTACCAAAACGGATCCCCTCTTAATAGTACGGTGACTCCTACGAGACTAGTCCACCAACACGAAACGCAGGAGCTACACCGTCTTGAATAAAAACACCGAGAGGAGGAAATCGTCTCGTGCCAATGGATGATTCTCTGAAAGAACTTAACGCACACGATTAGACCGCAAAAGCATTGTCATCAATCACCAAAACCACTAGGGAATAAATATGCCCTTACAATCTCCCCCTTTTTGGTGGATTGATGACAATACGGGATTTGCATAAACACGATATAGTAAGCATACAAACCCGACGGTCCTAACATGTAGATGGGCTCCCCCTCGATGTGTGCTATTTAGATAAGTGCTTTGGACTGCACAGCACACATACTCGGATCAAAGCTCCCCCTACATTTTAGAGACCAATAATCTAAGCATGGTGTATGAGAGCAGCATAGATGATATAACAAGAGAAGCACGCAACTCATGAGCTAGATAGACATAGATAATGATACTGAAAGGTAAGGTAGCATATGTCTCACACCATATGATTCGAACTTAAGTCTCACTCGAACTTAGGTCTCACAGACAAACCAACCAAAGCAAATGCGAGGAAAACATGAACAAGACACAACCACGAACAAGACACGAAGACACAACTCGCAAATCCCTAAACTCTCTCCCCCTTTGGCACCGAGACACCAAAAAGGAGAGGGAGTGCTGCTACCGCTCCAGGTGAGAGCAAAAGAGGGACACACGCATCAGATCTCAGAGTGGTCATCAGCGCCACCATCGTCAGCCGGGAAGTGCTCAGCATCAGAATCAGTCCAAGGGCAGTGTTGCTGAATCCACTCCTCCTCCTCGGTGAGCTGATCCTCAGAGCCACTAATCACAATAGCACCCATCTGACGCATGAGCTCCTTGTGGCGACCGCGGGCCTTCTTCTCAGCCACGTGAGCCATGTACTGACCGTGAGACTCCATGCAGAAGAGCTTCTTTACCTTGGCCTTGAGCTTCTTGGCCCAAGATGGCTCTGTCCCAGAGGGCACGTAGTCATCATCCTCATCCTCAGCCTCAGCACCAAACTCCTCCTCAGTCTCCATGGCAGCAGCAGATGACGGAACACCAGTCCTAGGGGCCTGAGTGCCCCAGTTATCCTTCTTCCTCAGACGCTTGACACCGTGAGAGACCAAATCGCCAATCTCCAGTGCCGCCTTGGGATAGACACGATCCCAGGCCTTCTCAATGAGCAGCATAATGAACGGACCATAGATCGAGCACTTGCGCTCGGAGATAGCAGAAACCAACTCAGCCCACATAACATGAGAGACATCCAAAGACTCCCCGGTGGGATTGTCCTTCTCACGCTGGCAGAAAAGAAGCATGTCCACGAGATAAGAATGAACCTGGTCCAGATTCCCAATGCGAGGGAAAAGAGTCTCTCTGAAGATGCGGTGCAAGATATCCAGATAGGCAGGCATCTCATAGGTTTCCTTGTGTGTCTCAGAGTTGATCTTCAGAGTGCAGTATGGCCAGAGAGCTTGCTTGTGAGTGCAATGGGCGCGGGCGTGGGGGCGAAAGCCAACCGGAGACTCAAGACCTAGATCTTCCACCCCAAGCAACTCCATGAAAGCTTTCCACGTGACAGAAAGCAACTTGCCATTTGTCATCCAAGTTAGTGTCCTGTCCTCATCAGTCCCTAGGTGAACCGTGGCATAGAATTGGGCCACAATATCAGCATCGTAGTCCTTGTTGAATTGCATGATCCTGAGAATATTCAGTTGAGTGCACATCTGAAGTGCTTCACCAAAGTAGTCGGGATCGCTCTCCATATGCGCGGTGTCGATGGAGTGCACGTTGACATAGAGATTCTTCTTGGCTTTGAGAACATCAAAGAAGATGGCAAACTGGAATCTGTTCCAGAACGGACGGTTGACCAAAGTGGAATCTTGGTCGTTCTCATACGGGTTGCGGCAGCGCCTTGCCCAGAACTCTTTGGGAGGCATTTCAGGCACGGGTTTGGTTGTCTTTGGCTTGACCCCAGCTTTCTTCAGGAGTTGAGGTGGAGGTGGAGGTGGAGCACTTGAGGATCCTCCGGCAGGCTCGGTGGTGCGGTAGCGCTTGGACGAGGCACGTACGGGATTGACACGACGAGCCTTATGCTCAGGGACCTCATCACCTGGAACCACACACAAGAACACGCAAACAACCAGAAAACACGAGCATAAGACACCAAGCACGAGCAAAAAGATCACTGAAAGGTAGAAGTAGAGTGGAAGTTGGTAGAGAGCGGTAGTACCGCGACCGGATAGCGGTAGTACCGCCACGAGCGGCAGTACCGCTCAACAGGGAGCGGTAGTACCGCTCCAAGCGGTAGTACCGCCCTGGAAGGGCGGTAGTACCGCTCGGGGCGGGGAAAGAGCAGTTTCCTACTACCATGGTCAGATCCGGCACTACCGTCCTACCAAATTCAAAAATACTCCAACCAAACATCAATCCAAACTGCCTAGAAGCATTCTCCATCCTACTCAAGCCTAGATTTGGCCAAAAATCTGAAGATGCAACTGCTACTGCCCCTAGATGCTAGATTGGAAACCTAGACAAAAGGAACAAGAGAACGGGGGCAATACCGGCATCCATGGCAAGAGGACAAGGTGGGGATCGACTCCACCGAAGGGAATGGAGAGGGATGGCCCGAAGAGGGAGATCCGCCGGAGCCCTCCCGCGCCGTCGGTTGCTGGAGAGAGAGGAACAGGCGAGGGGGCGTGCGAATGGGTATGGGGGAGAAGAAACTCCCCCTGCCCCCGATATAACCCCCACTCGCGCCTCTCAGCGGTAGTACCGCGTTGGAGGGCGGTAGTACCGCTTGAAGCGGTAGTACCGCTCTCCAGCGGCGGTAGTACCGCCAGCCACCGAAAACTGCTTCTAGACTAAAACCAACAAATGGGAAGAGCAGGAAGGCACAGACAAGGAGAAAAAAGAGACAAACTAACAAGACGACACACACGAAACAACGAACCGGAACCCACTCCTTCAAAGCAACCAACCAACCAAAGAGGAGCGAGCTCTGGCCTCTCTCAAGAGAGGGCGGTGGCCGGAGCCACCTATGTTTGAGTCAATTGGTATGGCACCGCGAAGAATTATCCTTGGGCCCATGACCAAAACTCGTCTTTGAAGCACAAGAACCATCGAAAATGGCTAATGCGAAAGAGTTGATCGTTTTAATGCATAATGGGGGGAGGGAGAGTTCATTGAGAGAACAACACTCCCCCTATGTCCATGCCTACACCTAGACTAGACAACAAGTTGGGTGTGGAGGGGGGTGCACAGGTTCAAGTCACGTTGCTCAAATCAATGATATTTAGCTCATGCCTTAACTCGCGAAATCTTGCTTCATCCAAGGGCTTCGTGAAAATATCTGCAAGGTTATCATGAGTGTTGACATACTTGAGCTTGATCTCCCCTCGCCTAATGTGATCACGGATGAAGTGATACCGAATCTCAATGTGCTTCGTCTTGAAGTGTTGTACCGGGTTGAGAGAAATCTTGATGGCACTTTCATTATCACACCAAAGAGGCACTTTGTCACAAATGACACCGTACTCCTTTAAAGTTTGCCTCATCCATAGGAGTTGAGCACAACAACTACCAGCCGCCACATACTCCGCTTCGGTGGACGAGAGGGACACACAACTTTGCTTCTTGGAAGACCAACTTACCAAAGAGCAACCGAGAAATTGGCACCCTCCGAAAGTGGACTTCCTATCCACTTTGTCCCCCGCCCAATCGGAATCCGTGAAACCTTCAAGCTTGAAATTTGCTCCTCTTGGGTACCATAAGCCAAAGTTTGGGGTATGAGCCAAATATCGAAAGATTCGCTTGACCGCCACATAGTGACTTTCCTTTGGTGCGGCTTGAAACCGTGCACACATCCCCACACTCAACATGATATCCGGTCTAGATGCACAAAGGTAAAGCAAGGAGCCAATCATGGAGCGATATACCTTTTGATCCACCGCTTTACCATTGGGATCGATGTCAAGTTGGCACTTGGGAGGCATTGGAGTAGAAGCCGGCTTGACATCACTTAGCTTGAATCTTTTAAGCATGTCTTGAGTGTATTTGGCTTGGTTGATGAAGGTTCCTTCTCTTCGTTGTTTGATGTCAAAACCAAGGAAGAACTTCAACTCTCCCATTGAAGACATCTTGAACTTGGAGGTCATGAGAGCGGCAAATTCCTCATTGAAAGCTTTGTTAGGAGAACCAAAGATAATATCATCAACATATAGTTGGCATACAAACAACTCCCCTTTGACCTTCTTAGTAAAAAGAGTGGGATCGATTTGTCCTACTTCAAAGCCACGATCTTGTAGCAACTCGGTAAGGTGGTCATACCACGCACGTGGGGCTTGTTTAAGGCCATAGAGTGCCTTATCGAGTTGATACACATGATCCGGGAAGTAGGGATCCTCGAACCCGGGGGGTTGCTTGACATAGACCAATTCATTAATGGGACCATTAAGAAAAGCACTTTTCACATCCATTTGTTGCAACTTAAAGTTGTGATGGGAAGCATATGCAATCAACAAACGAATGGATTCAAGACGAGCAACGGGAGCAAAGGTTTCACCGTAGTCGATACCCTCGACTTGGGAGTAGCCTTGTGCTACCAATCTTGCCTTGTTGCGAATGATGTTCCCATGAGCATCTTGCTTGTTCTTGAAGATCCACTTTGTTCCAATGACGTTGTGGTTCCCTGATGGCCTTGGCACCAATCTCCAAACTTTGTTGTACTCGAAGTTGTTAAGTTCTTCATGCATGGCATTGAGCCAATCCGAGTCTTCGAGCGCCTCATAGACCTTTTGGGGTTCAACACAAGAGACAAACGCGTGATGTTCACAATAGTTTGCTAATTGTCTACGAGTGCTTACCCCCTTTCTTAGGCTTCCAAATACATTTTCCATGAGATGGCCTTGAGTGGTGAGCTTGGAAGCAATCTTCGCGGCACGACGCTCTAATTCCTCCTCGGATGTGGAGGGAGGGTTGACTTGATCATCTTGAGCGCCGTCTTGAGCTTGTTCTTGATCTTGAGCTTGCTCGAGGGGGAGAACTTGACCTTGGGCATCATTTAGAGGTTCACCACCATCTTGAGGTTGATCTTGCCCTTGGTCTTGTTCACAAGGATGAGGGCCTTCACTTTGTTCTTCGGAAGCGTGTGGGTCTTGATGAGGTGATGGCTCTACTTGAGTAGAGCATTGTCCTTCTCCTTAGGCCACAAGGGGTTCCTCAATGGGTAGGATTTGACCAATACCCATTCTTCTTATGGCTTGGGGAGGAATTTCATCACCTACATCACAAGTACCACTTTGCTCCACTTGGGAGCCGTTATTTTCGTCAAACTCCACGTTACACGTTTCCTCAATGAGTCTGTTGGACTTGTTGAGAACACGGTAAGCATGAGAGTTTGTAGCATAACCAACAAATATGCCCTCATGAGCTCTAGCTTCAAATTTAGACAAACGAACACGTTTCTTGAGAATGAAACACTTACACCTGAACACCCGGAAGTACTTGAGATTGGGCTTGTTCCCGGTGAGTATCTCATACGGAGTCTTGTTCAAGCCTTTGCGGAGATAGAGCCGATTGGATGCATGACAAGCTGTGTTGATGGCTTCGGCCCAGAAGTTGTATGGAGACTTGAACTCCGCCATCATGGTCCTTGCTGCATCCATCAACGTCCGGTTCTTCCTCTCCGCAACACCATTTTGTTGAGGTGTATATGGTGCGGAATATTGGTGCTTGATCCCTTCATCACTAAGAAACTCATCCAAGGTGTAGTTCTTGAACTCGGTGCCGTTGTCACTTCTTATTGTCAAGATCTTTGCATTGTGTTGACGTTGAGCTTCATTAGCAAAGTCGATGACGGTTTGTTGAGTCTCACTCTTCCTCTTGAAGAAGTATACCCAAGTGTATCTTGAATAATCATCCATAATCACCAAGCAATACTTTCTCCCTCCAAGACTATCAAAAGATGGAGGCCCAAAGAGATCCATGTGAAGGAGCTCCAAGGGTCTCTTTGAGTAGATGATGGTTGAAGGAGGGTGAGCCTTTTCATGTAGCTTTCCTTCGATACAAGCACTGCAAGCACGATCTTTGGCAAAACTAACATTTGTTAGTCCACGAACATGGTCCCCCTTGAGAAGACTTTGCAAAGATCTCATATTGACGTGGGCTAAACGGCGATGCCAAAGCTATCCCACATCAACTTTAGCCATTAGGCATGTCGCGGTCTTAGTGGGTTGCTCCGAGAAGTTAACCACATAGAGACCGTTCTCGACATGCCCAACAAAGGCTACTTTAAGAGTCTTGCTCCACAATAGGGCCACGGTATCAATATCAAAGAAGGTGGCAAAACCCATGAGTGCGAGTTGACGAACGGAAAGTAAATTGAATGCAAGGGACTCAACAAGCATGACTTTCTCGATCGTTAGATCATGAGAAATGACAACCTTGCCAAGACCCAATACCTTAGAACGTGAGGCATCACCCCATTCGACATTGGTGGGCATAGATGGGATATTGTGCACGTCCACCACCAAGTCCTTGCTCCCGGTCATATGATTTGTTGCTCCACTATCGAGCAACCATGATCCTCCACCGGAAGCAAACACCTACAAGAGATCAATGCTTGGTTTTAGGTACCCATTGAGTAATGGGTCCTTTGATGTTAGTAACAAGGGTCTTAGGAACCCCAATAGACCATTCAATGTACTCATAAGGAGAACCAACAAATTTAGCATAAACATGTCCATCACTAGCACGGCACAACACATAAGAGGGGTTAAAGTCGCCGTCTTTGTTGGGAGAGATGGCGTTGCGCTCTTTGGCTTCACCGCTCTTCCCATTGTTCTTCTTCTCCTTAGGAGCACCTTCTCCCTCCTTTACAAAGGTTTGCGTGAGCGGAGGAGGTTGATTGGTCTTGCTCTTCTTCTCCTTGTTCTTCTTCTTGTTCTTGGACTTGGGTGCGAACCCAACTCCCTCCTTTCCCACAACTTCCTTTTGATTGCTCAAAAGGTCATTTAGGTTCTTCTCGCCTTGTATGCATGACACAAGACCTTTCTCGAGTTGTACCTTCAACTTGGCATTTTCCTCCACAAGATGCACATGCTCACAACATGGGTTAGTAGCATTTGCATTATCAATTAAGACCATGTGAGGAAACGTGGCCTTTTCCTTAGTTAGCTTAACTTGGAGTTGAGCATGAGACTCCTTGAGGGTGGCATGAGCACTTTTCAAGACCTTGTGGGCCTTGTCAAGTACATCAAACTCCTCCGTGAGTCTAACATGATCAACCCCAAGTTTAGCCTTCTCGGAAGCTAGAACACGAGACACAACAAGAGCATGATCAAGATCTTTCTTTAATTTAGCGTGACCATCATTATGTGACTCCTCAAGAGCCAAACGATGCTCACGCTCTTCCTCAAGAGCATTAGAGAGATCCGATATCTCATCGGCATAGTCACGACTATGACTTTCCATCTTAGTGATGGTTTCTTCATGAGCCTCGATCATGTCATTGGCTTCACCAAGTTGTTCCACGAGAGCAGTGAAATGCTTCTTGGATTTGCCCTTGAGCTTACTCATGAAGGACTCAAATTCATTGATCTCCTCATTAGACCCCTTACCATTATCAAAGTCATCCGTTGAAGGAGGGTTAGGAATAATGGTGGTTTTGATGTTGGGGGTTACCTTGTTGGTGGCCTTAGCCAAGAGGCACTTGGCGGTGATGTTCTCGTTAGGTGCATCGAATAGAGACACCCGAGGAGTTGAGACAATGGCAACGGATGCCATGGCCATTGTTTCACCATCTTCATCATCATCGTCATCCTCACGGTATTCTTCTTGAACCACCAACCCGCGAGAAGGAGTCTTCTTGGTGAAGTTGTTCTTGTTGGGGAAGGACTTGGCTTTGTCTTTTCGAATGAACTTGCCACCATTGTCTTCCCGCTTCTCGTATGGACAATCCGCAACGAAGTGACTGACATTGCCACAGTTGAAACAAGTTCTAACTCGTTGCTTCCCTTTGAGGCCACTTGAGTTGTTCTTGTTGAAGTTGGGTCTTGTAGTCTTCTTACTCCAAAACTGTCTTGAGGCAAGAGCCATGTGCTCATGATAATCATACTTTGTGTCCTCGGGGTTGCTCTCCTCATCTTCCTCTTCTTCTTATTCTTCCACACTAACCTTGGCCTTCAAGGCAAGATTGGGCTTCTTTGCCCTTTGGGAACGGAGCACCGCATTGTCAGCGGTCTTATCCAAGATGTTCATTGCAATGAACTCATCCAACACTTCACCAGAGGTCATGGAGTGGAAGTCCGGTCTTTGGCGGATGACGGAGGACATGGCCTTGTTGTAGGGCATCATGGCCTTGAGGAACTTGCGCTTGATCCAATTTTCATCCGTGTCTTTACTCCCATGATCTCGGAGTGCGACTGCAAGTTCGGTCACTCTTCGAAAGAGCTCACGAGGTTCTTCATCCTCTTTCATTGCAAACTCATCGGCTTCATCTTGCACCACTACATAGTTGGAGCGTTGAATGCTAGCACTTCCTCTATACATACGCTCGACACACTTCCATGCTTCTTTAGCCATGACATGAGGTCGAAGATGAGGGAGATCTTCGGGAAGGATAGCATCTTGGATGATGAAGAGAGCACTCTCATTGAATTGATTGTCCATTTCTTCTCGAGGGGTGAAGTTGCTTGGATCATGAGGATAGAAACCTTCTTCAATAATTCTCCAAAGGTTAGTATTCACATGTTTTAAATGACGCTTGAAGCGATAGACCCAAGAATCAAAATCTTCATTTTTACATATTTAGGAGGAGGACCGGCATGATTCAAATGCGTGGAGGGGATCGGTCCTTTATACACCGGGGGTTCCACATGGGCAAATATGCCGGTGCCATTTCTACCACTAGTAGACGGACTCTTTTCACTATTAGCTTCCCCCTTGTCGGGGTTAGCATCCGTCACCTTGTTAGTGGGATCACCCACTTTCATCGGCAAGGTAGATAGTTTGACTCCCTCTAGGAATTCAGTAAACATGCTTTTAACCTCAGCCGTCATGGAGGTTTTCAATGTGTCTAAAGCCACATTGAATTCCTCACGAGAGACCGAGGTTCCCCCTTCGGCCGAAGACGAGATGGGATTCACACCGGAGTGTTCCTCCGCACCGTCGTTGACGTCAACCATACTCTTCGGACGGCAAAGTCCTTAATAAAGAGACGAGGCTCTGATACCAATTGAAAGGATTGATAAGGTTGACTAGAGGGGGGGGTGAATAGGCAACTAACAATTTTTGGACTTTTCTTAGTCAAATTAAACTTTGCAACAAAATAGGTTGTCTAGATGTGCAACTAAGTGAGCAACCTATATGATGCAATGACAACTAGCACACAAGCAAGCAAAGGATGTAAAACAAATAGACTTGCAGAAGTAAAGGCACGAGATAACCAAGAGTGGAGCCGGTGGAGACGAGGATGTGTTACCGAAGTTCCTTCCTTTTAAGGGGAAGTACGTCTTTGTTGGAGCGGTGTGGAGGCACAATGCTCCCCAAGAAGCCACTAGGGCCACCGTGTTCTCCTCACGCCCTCACACAATGCGAGATGTCGTGATTCCACTATTGGTGCCCTTGAAGGCGGCGACCGAACCTTTACAAGCAAGCTTGGGGCAAACTCCACAACAACCGGAGGCTCCCAACAACAACAACAACACCACGAAGCTTCACCACAATGGAGTATGGCTTCGAGGTGACCTCAACCGTCTAGGGTGCTCAACACCCAAGAGTAACAAGATCCGCAAGGGATAAGTGGGGGGAATCAAATTTCTCTTGGTGGAAGTGTAGATCTGGGCCTTCTCAACCAATCCCGAGCAAATCAACAAGTTTGATTGGCTAGGGAGAGAGATCGGGCGAAAATGAAGCTTTGAGCAACAATGGAGCTTTGGGGGAAAGAGGTCAATCAACTAGGAGGAAGAAGACCCCTTTATATAGTGGGGGAACACATCCAACCGTTACCCCACTGAGCAGCCCCGCACATGGCGGTACTACCGCTAGGGAAGGGCGGTACTACCACTGAGAGCAGTACTACCGCTCCCTTCCTAGAGGTACTACCGCACTAAAGATGGAGTCATGCCACTGGCCCCATAGCGGTACTACCGCGGGAGAGGAGCGGTACTACCACTCTGAGCGGTACTACCGCTTCTACTGCCGCTTCTAGTGCCGCAAAACTCGACACGAGAAAACATCGTCTCGAATCGAGGCGGTAGTAGGCGCGGTACTACATTGGTACTATGGCCAAAACCCGCGGGCGGTACTACCGCTCTGCGGAGCGGTACTACCACTGAGAGCGGTACTACCGCTCTGTGGAGCGGTACTACCGCTAGGGGGGCTTCGGCGGTACTACCTCTGTAGATCGCGGTACTACCGCTGGCACAGGGCGAAGCAGGTACGGAAGAGAAGTGCAGCTCCAAAGATGTGACAGGAAGACGACAGGTGTGATAAGGATGTGTACGTGTTGATTCCACCCAAGTCTTACCAAAACGGATCCCCTCTTAATAGTACGGTGACTCCTACGAGACTAGTCCACCAACACGAAATGCAGGAGCTAAACCGTCTTGAATAAAAACACCGAGAGGAGGAAATCGTCTCGTGCCAATGGATGATTCTCTGAAAGAACTTAACGCACACGATTAGACCGCAAAAGCATTGTCATCAATCACCAAAACCACTAGGGAATAAATATGCCCTTACAATGGGCCAAAGAATAACCTGGGGGGTTCTTCGAGGGGAGCACAACCCACCAGGGCGCGCCTGGGGGCCAGGCGCACCCAGGTGGGTTTTGCCCACCTCGGGTGCCCTCCGAACCGCCTCTTTGCTCTATAAATACCATAATATTCTAGAAGCCCTAGGGGATTCGACGAAAATCAATTCCAACCACTGCAAGTTACAGAACCACCAGATCCAATCTAGACACCATCTCGGAGGGGTGCATCATGTCAATTGGTGCCCCTCCTATGATGCGTGAGTAGTTCTTTGTAGACCTATGGGTCTGTAGTTAGTGGCTAGATGTCTTCCTCTCTCTTGCTTAATTCTTAATACAATGGTCTCTTGGAGATCCATATGATGTAACTCTTTTTGCGGTGTGTTTGTTGGGATCCAATGAACTTTGAGTTTATGATCAGATCCATCTTTTTATCCATTAAAGTTATTTGTGTCTTCTTTGATCTCTTATATTCATGATTACTTATAGCCTCGTATTTCTTCTCCGATATTTGGGTTTTGTTTGGCCAACTTGATCTATTTATCTTGCAATGGGAAGAGGTGCTTTGTAATGGGTTCGATCTTACGGTGCTTGATCCCAGTGACAAAAAGGGAACCGACACACATGTATCGTTGCTATTAAGGATAACAAGATGGGGTTTATTTCTACATAAATAGATCTTTTCTACATCATGTCATCGTTCTTATTGCATTACTTCGTTTTTCCATGAACTTAATACACTAGATGCATGCTGGATAATGGTCGATTTGTGCAGTAATAGTAGTAGATGCATGCAGGAGTCGTTCTACTAATCTTGGACGTGATGCCTATATAATGATCATTGCCTGGATATTGTAATGATTATTTGAAGTTCTATCAATTGCCCAACAGTAATTTGTTCACCCACTATTTTCTATTTTTCTTGAGAGAGGCCACTAGTAAAACCTACAACCCCCGGGTCTCTTCTTTATTATATTTGCCTTTGCGATCTATTTTCCTTTGCTTTTATTTTCAGATCTATTAAACCAAAAGTACAAAAATACATTTCTGCACTTTATTTAATTTGGCATTCAATCTATCAATATTTACAACTTTCTCCCGTCCACGTGCCATTTTCTGGTGCCGTTACCCGAAAGGGATTGACAACCCCTTTAACATGTCGGGTTGTGAGTATTTGTTATTTGTGTGCAAGTGTTGTTTACGTAGTGTTGCATTGTTCTCCTACTAGTTCGATAACCTTGGTCTCATCACTGAGGGAAATACCTACCGTTGCTGTGCTACATCATCCCTTCCTCTTTGGGAGAATACCGACGTAGTTCAAGCAAACATCACATACCCCTCGATACTACCCATAGATTCATCAAAATAAGCAAACAACACACAGAAAACAAAATCTGTCAAAAATAGAATATTCTGTAGCAATCTGTAAACTTTGAAAACCTCTCTAACTCCAACAATTCTGAAAAATTAGGACAACCTGGGTAATTTGTATATCAATATTGTGTAGAAAATTCAGATCAAAATCACGCTCCTGTGAGTTTTTGAAAACTATTTTACTGGTCACAAAAGTTTCTATTTTTCAACAAGATCAAATATACTATCATCGTAAGCCATCCCAAAGGTCTTACTTGGCCCAAACACTAATTAAAACATGAAAACACATCTAACCAGAGGCTAGATGAAAAATTTATTGCAAAACTGAAAGGAAAAATATTGGGTTGTCTCCCAACAAGCGCTTTTCTTTAAATCCATTAAGCTAGGCATTGAATTTTTTAATGATGCTCACATGAAAGATAGCAATTGAAACACGAAGAGAGCATCATGTAGTATATGAAAATCACATCTAAGTCTAACATACTTCCTATGCATGGGCATTTTGTTGGAAATATGCCCTAGAGACAATAATAAAAGGTTTATTATTATATTTCCTTGTTCATGATAATTGTCTTTTATTCATGCTATAATTGTATTATCCGGAAATCGTAATACACATGTGAATACACAGACCACAATATGTCCCTAGTGAGCCTCTAGTTGACTAGCTCGTTGATCAATAGATAGTCATGGTTTCCTGACTATGGACATTGGATGTCATTGATAACGGGATCACATCATTAGGAGAATGATGTGATGGACAAGACCCAATCCTAAGCATAGCACAAGATCGTGTAGTTCGTTTTGCTAGAGCTTTTCCAATGTCAAGTATCTTTTCCTTAGACCATGAGATCGTGTAATTCCCGGATACCGTAGGAGTGCTTTGGGTGTACCAAACGTCACAAGTAACTGGGTGACTATAAAGGTGTACTACAAGTATCTCCGAAAGTGTCTGTTGGGTTGACACGGATCAAGACTGGGATTTGTCACTCCGTATGACGGAGAGGTATCTCTGGGCCCACTCGGTAATGCATCATCATAATGAGCTCAAAGTGACCAAGTGTCTGGTCACGGGATCATGCATTACGGTACGAGTAAAGTGACTTGTCGGTAACGAGATTGAACGAGGTATTGGGATACCGATGATCGAATCTCGGGCAAGTAACGTACCGATTGACAAAGGGAATTATATACGGGGTTGCTTAAATCCTCGACATCGTGGTTCATCCGATGAGATCATCGAGGAGCATGTGGGAGCCAACATGGGTACCCAGATCCCGCTGTTGGTTATTGACCGGAGAGCCGTCTCGGTCATGTCTACATGTCTCCCGAACCCGTAGGGTCTACACACTTAAGGTTCGGTGACGCTAGGGTTGTATGAATATGAGTATGCAGCAAACCGAAGGTTGTTCGGAGTCCCGGATGAGATCCCGGACGTCACGAGGAGTTCTGGAATAGTCCGGAGGTAAACAATTATATATGGGAAGTCGAGTTTCGGCCATCGGGAAAGTTTTGGAGTCCACCGGTATTGTACCGGGACCACCGGAAGGCTCCCGGGGGTCCACCGGGTGGGGCCACCTATCCCGGAGGGCCCCATGGGCTGAAGTGGGAGGTGAACCAGCCCCTAGTGGGCTGGTTCGCCCCCCTCTGGGCCCCCCTCTGCGCCTAGGGTTGGGAACCGTAGGGGAGGGGGCGCCTCGACTTGCCTTGGGGGGCACTCCACCCCCCTTGGCCGCCGCCCCCCTAGAGATCCCATCTCTAGGGCCGTCGCCCCCCTGGGGGTCCCTATATAAAGAGGGGGGTGGGAGGGCAGCCGCACCCAACACCCTGGCACCTCCCTCCCCTCCTTGCTACACCTCCTCCTCCCGTAGTTGCTTGGCGAAGCCCTGCCGGAACCCTGCTGCATCCACCACCACGCTGTCGTGCTGCTGGATCTTCATCAACCTCTCCTTCCCCCTTGATGGATCAAGAAGGAGGAGACGTCATCTGCTCCGAACATGTGTTGAACGCGGAGGTGATGTCCGTTCGGCACTTGGTCATCGGTGATTTGGATCACGACGAGTACGACTCCCTCAACCCCGTTCTCTTGAACGCTTCCGCTCGCGATCTACAAAGGTATGTAGATGCACTACCATCACTCGTTGCTAGATGAACTCATAGATGGATCTTGGTGAAACCGTAGGAAAATTTTTATTTTCTGCAACGTTCCCCAACAGTGGCATCATGAGCTAGGTCTATGCATAGTTCTCTATTGCACGAGTAGAACACAAATCTGTTGTGGGCGTAGATGTTGTCAACTTTCTTGCCGCTACTAGTCTTATTTTGCTTCAGCGGTATTGTGGGATGAAGTGGCCCAGACCGACCTTACACGTACGCTTACGTGAGACAGGTTCCACCGACTGACATGCACTAGTTGCATAAGGTGGCTAGCGGGTGTCTGTCTCTCCCACTTTAGTTGGAGCGGATTTGATGAAAAGGGTCCTTATGAAGGGTAAATAGAAGTTGACAAATCACGTTGTGGCTTTTTCGTAGGTAAGAAAACGTTCTTGCTAGAACCCTATTGCAGCCACGTAAAAGATGCAACAACAATTAGAGGACGTCTAACTTGTTTTTGCAGCAATTGCCTTGTGATGTGATATGGCCAAAAGTTGTGATGAATGATGAATGATATATTGTGATGTATGAGATCATGTTCTTGTAATAGGAATCACGACTTGCATGTCGATGAGTATGACAACCGGCAGGAGCCATAGGAGTTGTCTTAATTATTGTATGACCTGCGTGTCAATGATTTAATGCCATGTAATTACTTTACTTTATTGCTAAACCGTTAACCATAGTAGTAGAAGTAATAGTTGGCGAGCAACTTCATGGAGACACGATGATGGAGATCATGATGATGGAGATCATGGTGTCATGCCGGTGACGAAGATGATCATGGAGCCCCGAAGATGTAGATCAAAGGAGCTATATGATATTGGCCATATCATGTCACTACTATATAATTGCGTGTGATGTTTATTATGTTTATGCATCTTGTTTACTTAGAACGAAGGTAGTTAATAAGATGATCCCTTATAACAATTTCAAGAAAGTGTTCTCCCCTAACTGTGCACCGTTGCTAAAGTTCGTCGTTTCGAAGCACCACGTGATGATCGGGTGTGATAGATTCTTACGTTCACATACAACGGGTGTAAGACAGTTTTACACATGCAAAAACACTTAGGGTTAACTTGACGAGCCTAGCATGTACAGACATGGCCTCGGAACACAGAGACCGAAAGGTCGAACATGAGTCGTATGGAAGATACGATCAACATGGAGATGTTCACCGATGATGACTAGTCCATCTCACGTGATGATCGGACACGGCCTAGTCGACTCGGATCGTGTAACACTTAGATGACTAGAGGGATGTCTAATCTGAGTGGGAGTTCATTAAATAATTTGATTAGATGAACTTAATTATCATGAACTTAGTCTAAAATCTTTGCAAAATATGTCTTGTAGATCAAATGGCCAACGCTCATGTCAACATGAACTTCAACGCGTTCCTAGAGAAAACCAAGCTGAAAGATGATGGCAGCAAGTATACGGACTGGGTCCAGAACCTGAGGATCATCCTCATAGCTGCCAAGAAAGCATATGTCCTAGAAGGACCGCTAGGTGAAGCACACATCCCAGAGAACCAAGACGTTATGAACGCTTGGCAGTCACATGCTGATGATTACTCCCTCGTTCAGTGCGGCATGATTTACAGCTTAGAACCGGGGCTCCAAAAGCGTTTTGAGCGACACGGAGCATATGAGATGTTCGAGGAGCTGAAAATGGTTTTCCAAGCTTATGCCCGGGTCGAGAGATATGAAGTCACCGACAAGTTCTATAGTTGTAAGATGGAGGAAAATAGTTCTGTCAGTGAGCACATACTCAAAATGTCTGGGTTGCACAACCGCGTGTCCCAGCTAGACATTAACCTCCCGGACGAGGCGGTCATTGACAGAATCCTTCAGTCGCTCCCACCGAGCTACAAGAGCTTTGTGATGAACTACAATATGCAGGGGATGGTGAAAACTACTCCTGAAGTATTTTCAATGTTGAAGTCAGCAGAGGTAGAAATCAAGAAAGAACATCAAGTGTTGATGGTCAATAAAACCACCAAGTTCAAGAAGGGCAAGGGGAAGAAGAACTTCAAGAAGGACGGCAAAGATGTTGCCGCGCCCGGTAAGCCAGTTGCCGGGAAGAAGTCAAGGAATGGACCCAAGCCTGAGACTGAGTGCTTTTATTGCAAAGGGAAGGGTCACTGGAAGCGGAACTGCCCCAAATACTTAGCGGACAAGAAGGCTGGCAACACTAAAGGTATATTTGATATACAAGTAATTGATGTGTACCTTACCAGTACTCGTAGTAACTCCTGGGTATTTGATACCGGTGCCGTTGCTCATATTTGTAACTCACAACAGGAGCTGCGGAATAAGCGGAGACTGGCGAAGGACGAGGTGACGATGCGCGTCGGGAATGGTTCCAAGGTCGTTGTGATCACTGTCGGCACGCTACCTCTACATTTACCTACGGGATTAGTTTTAAACCTCAATAATTGTTATTTAGTGCCAAGTTTGAGCATGAACATTGTATCTGGATCTCGTTTAATGCGAGATGGCTACTCATTTAAATCCGAGAATAATGGTTGTTCTATTTATACGAGAGATATGTTTTATGGTCATGCCCCGTTGGTCAATGGTTTATTCTTAATGAATGTCGAACGTAATGTTACACATATTCATAGTGTGAATACCAAAAGATGTAAAGTTGATAACGATAGTCCCACATACTTGTGGCACTGCCGCCTTGGTCACATTGGTGTCAAGCACATGAAGAAGCTCCATGCTGATGGACTTTTAGAGTCTCTCGATTATGAATCATTTGACACATGCGAACCATGCCTCATGGGCAAAATGACCAAGACTCCGTTCTCCGGAACAATGGAGCGAGCAACCAACTTATTGGAAATCATACATACCGATGTGTGCGGTCCAATGAGCATTGAGGCTCGCGGAGGATATCATTATGTTCTCACTCTCACAGATGACTTGAGTAGATATGGGTATGTCTACTTGATGAAACACAAGACTGAGACCTTTGAAAAGTTCAAGGAATTTCAGAATGAGGTAGAGAATCAACGTGACCGAAAGATAAAATTCTTACGATCAGATCGTGGAGGAGAATATTTAAGTCACGAATTTGGTACGCACTTAAGAAAATATGGAATCGTTTCACAACTCACGCCGCCTGGATCACCCCAGCATAACGGTGTGTCCGAACGTCGTAATCGCACTCTATTGGATATGGTGCGATCTATGATGTCTCTTACCGATTTTCCGCTATCATTTTGGGGATACTCTCTAGAGACAGCTACATTCACTTTAAATAGGGCTCTGTCTAAATCCATTGAGACGACACCGTATGAACTATGGTTTGGGAAGAAACCTAAGCTGTCGTTTCTAAAAGTTTGGGGATGTGATGCTTATGTCAAGAAACTTCAACCTGAAAAGCTCGAACCCAAGTCAGAAAAATGCGTCTTCATAGGATACCCTAAGGAAACCATTGGGTATACCTTCTACTTAAGATCCAAGGGCAAGATCTTTGTTGCCAAGAATGGATCCTTTCTGGAAAAAGAGTTTCTCTCAAAAGAAGTAAGTGGGAGGAAAGTAGAACTCGATGAAGTACTACCTCTTGAACCAGAAAGTAGTGCAGCTCAGGAAAATGTTCCTGTGGTGCCTACACCGACTGGAGAGGAAATTAATGATGATGATCAAGGTACTTCGGATCAAGTTACTATTGAACTTCGTAGGTCCACAAGGACACGTTCCACACCAGAGTGGTATGGCAGCCCTGTCCTGGAAATCATGTTGTTAGACAACGGTGAACCTTCGAACTATGAAGAAGCGATGGCGGGCCCAGATTCCAACAAATGGCTTGAAGCCATGCAATCCGAGATAGAATCCATGTATGAAAACAAAGTATGGACTTTGACAGACTTGCCCGATGATCGGCGAGCGATAGAAAACAAATGGATCTTTAAGAAGAAGACGGACGCGGACGGTAATGTTACCATATATAAAGCTCGACTTGTCGCTAAGGGTTATCGGCAAGTTCAAGGGGTTGACTACGATGAGACTTTCTCTCCCGTAGCGAAGCTGAAGTCCGTCCGAATCATGTTAGCAATTGCCGCATACTATGATTATGAGATATGGCAGATGGACGTCAAAACGGCATTCCTTAACGGCCATCTCAAGGAAGAACTGTATATGATGCAGCCGGAGGGTTTTGTCGATCCTAAGAATTCTAACAAAGTATGCAAGCTCCAGCGCTCCATTTATGGGCTGGTGCAAGCATCTCGGAGTTGGAACATTCACTTTGATGAGATGATCAAAGTGTTTGGGTTTATGCAGACTTATGGAGAAGCCTGCGTTTACAAGAAAGTGAGTGGGAGCTCTGTAACATTTCTCATATTATATGTAGATGACATACTTTTGATGGGAAATGATATAGAACTTTTGGACAACATTAAGGCCTACTTGAATAAGTGTTTTTCAATGAAGGACCTTGGATAACCTGCTTACATATTAGGCATCAAGATCTATAGGGATAGATCGAGACGCCTCATAGGTCTTTCACAAAGCACATACCTTGATAAGATATTGAAGAAGTTCAAAATGGATCAGTCCAAGAAAGGGTTCTTGCCTGTATTGCAAGGTGTGAGATTGAGCTCGGCTCAATGCCCGACCACGGCAAAAGATAAAGAAGAGATGAGTGTCATCCCCTATGCCTCAGCCATAGGATCTATTATGTATGCCATGCTGTGTACCAGACCTGATGCAAACCTTGTCGTAAGTTTGGTAGGAAGGTACCAAAGTAATCCCGGCAAGGAACACTGGACAGCGGTCAAGAATATCCTGAAGTACCTAAAAAGGACAAAGGACATGTTTCTCGTTTATGGAGGTGATGAAGAGCTTGTCGTAAAGGGTTACGTCGACGCTAGCTTCGACACAGATCTGGATGACTCTAAGTCACAAACCGGATACGTGTATATGTTGAATCGTGGAGCAGTAAGCTAGTGGAGTTGCAAGCAGAGCGTCGTGGCGGGATCTACATGTGAAGCGGAGTACATGGCAGCCTCGGAGGCAGCGCATGAAGCAATATGGATGAAGGAGTTCATCACCGACCTAGGAGTCATACCCAATGCGTCGGGGCCAATCACTCTCTTCTGTGACAACACTGGAGCTATTGCCCTTGCCAAGGAGCCCAGGTTTCACAAGAAGACCAGGCACATCAAGCGTCATTTCAACTCCATCCGTGAAAATGTTCAAGATGGAGACATAGATATTTGCAAAGTACATATGGATCTGAATGTCGTAGGTCCATTGACTAAACCTCTTCCGCGAGCAAAACATGATCAACACTAGAACTCTATGGGTGTTCGATTCATCACAATGTAACTAGATTATTGACTCTAGTGCAAGTGGGAGACTGTTGGAAATATGCCCTAGAGGCAATAATAAAAGGATTATTATTATATTTCCTTGTTCATGATAATTGTCTTTTATTCATGCTATAATTGTATTATCCGGAAATCGTAATACACGTGTGAATACACAGACCAAAATATGTCCCTAGTGAGCCTCTAGTTGACTAGCTCGTTGATCAACAGATAGTCATGGTTTCCTGACTATGGACATTGGATGTCATTGATAACGGGATCACATCATTAGGGGAATGATGTGATGGACAAGACCCAATCCTAAGCATAGCACAAGATCGTGTAGTTCGTTTTGCTAGAGCTTTTCCAATGTCAAGTATCTTTTCCTTAGACCATGAGATCATGTAACTCCCGGATACCGTAGGAGTGCTTTGGGTGTACCAAACGTCACAACGTAACTGGGTGACTATAAAGGTGCACTACAAGTATCTCCGAAAGTGTCTGTTGGGTTGACACGGATCAAGACTGGGATTTGTCACTCCGTATGACGGAGAGGTATCTCTGGGCCCACTCGGTAATGCATCATCATAATGAGCTCAAAGTGACCAAGTGTCTGGTCACGGGATCATGCATTACGGTACGAGTAAAGTGACTTGTCGGTAACGAGATTGAACGAGGTATTGGGATACCGATGATCGAATCTCGGGGAAGTAACGTACCGATTGACAAAGGGAATTATATACGGGGTTGCTTAAATCCTCGACATCGTGGTTCATCCGATGAGATCATCGAGGAGCATGTGGGAGCCAACATGGGTACCCAGATCCCGCTGTTGGTTATTGACCGGAGAGCCGTCTCGGTCATGTCTACATGTCTCCCGAACCCGTAGGGTCTACACACTTAAGGTTCGGTGACGCTAGGGTTGTATGAATATGAGTATGCAGCAAACCGAAGGTTGTTCGGAGTCCCGGATGAGATCCCAGACGTCACGAGGAGTTCTGGAATAGTACGGAGCTAAAGAATTATATATGGGAAGTCGAGTTTCGGCCATCGAGAAAGTTTTGGAGTCCACCGGTATTGTACCGGGACCACCGGAAGGCTCCCGGGGGTCCACCGGGTGGGGCCACCTATCCCGGAGGGCCCCATGGGTTGAAGTGGGAGGGGAACCAGCCCCTAGTGGGCTGGTTCGCCCCCCTCTGGGCCCCCTCTGCGCCTAGGGTTGGGAACCATAGGGGAGGGGGCGCCTCCACTTGCCTTGGGGGGCACTCCACCCCCCTTGGCCGCCGCCCCCCCTAGAGATCCCATCTCTAGGGCCGCCGCCCCCCTGGGGGTCCCTATATAAAGAGGGGGGTGGGAGGGCAGCCGCACCCAACACCCTGGCACCTCCCTCCCCTCCTTGCTACACCTCCTCCTCCCGTAGTTGCTTGGCGAAGCCCTGCCGGAACCCTGCTGCATCCACCACCACGCCGTCGTGCTGCTGGATCTTCATTAACCTCTCCTTCCCCCTTGCTGGATCAAGAAGGAGGAGACGTCATCTCCTCTGTACGTGTGTTGAACGCGGAGGTGCTGTCCGTTCGGCACTTGGTCATCGGTGATTTGGATCACGACGAGTACGACTCCCTCAACCCCATTCTCTTGAACGCTTCCGCTCGCAATCTACAAAGGTATGCGGATGCACTACCATCACTCGATGCTAGATTA
Organism: Triticum dicoccoides; assembly: GCF_002162155.2. Lineage (NCBI taxonomy): Eukaryota > Viridiplantae > Streptophyta > Magnoliopsida > Poales > Poaceae > Triticum > Triticum dicoccoides. Next base: position 374,060,882 of record NC_041389.1, on the reverse strand, counting down.
ACTCATAGATGGATCTTGGTGAAACCGTAGGAAATTTTTTATTTTCTGCAACGTTCCCCAACACATTTTATAGGAAAACAAATTAGCAAGACAAGCAAGATCTATCATATGCAATGATGAAGAAAGAAACAATAGCAATCTCAACATAACGAGAGGAAATTTAGTAACATGAAAATTTCTACAACCATATTTTCCTCTCTTATAATAATTACATATAGGATCATAAGCAAATTCAACAATATTGCTATCACATAACATATTCTCAACACGATCCACATGCATGCGAAGTTGACACTCTTCCGAAATAGTGGGATTAACATTAACTAAAGTCATGACCTCTCCAAACCCACTTTTATATTCATCATGAGACTTAAATAAATTTTCAAGATCATAAGAAACATCATCACCCCAATCATGATCATTGCAATAAGTAGTGGACATAGCAAAACTAGCATCCCCAAGCTTCGGGTTTGGCATATTTTTAGCATAATTGACATTAATAGAGTTTATAATAACATCATTGCAATCATGCTTTTCATTCAAGGGGTTATCAAGTGTGGGTGCAATAGTAATAATTTCATGTTTAAGATAAGGAACTACAGCAAGTTCATCTTCATAAGCATAATTAATATTGGCATCATGGCCATAAGAATAGCAAGCATCATGTTCATCAAGGGATATTTCAATCAAATCAACAGAATCTAATCATCTATAGGTTCATGCATATCATTATTTTCTTCCAAAGCAATGGACATTCTCTCAATAAATTCCTTAACATAAGCATTATGAGCATAGTTTTCATAGCAATATTTAAGTATGTCAAAATTTTCAGATTTGTAGAGAGTAATATCATACTTTTCAATCAATGAAGCTGTTGGGGAACGTAGTAATTTCAAAAAAAATCCTACGCACACGCAAGATCATGGTGATGCATAGCAACGAGAGGGGAGAGTATGTCCATGTACCCTCGTAGACCGTAAGCGGAAGCGTTAGCACAACGCGGTTGATGTAGTCGTACGTCTTCACGATCTGACCGATCAAGTACCGAACGCATGGCACCTCTGACTTCAGCACACGTTCAGCTCGATGACGTCCCTCGAACTCCGATCCAGCCAAGCTTCAAGGGAGAGTTCCGTCAGCACGACGGCGTGGTGATGATGATGATGTTCTACCGACGCAGGGCTTCGCCTAAGCACCACTACGATATTATCGAGGTGGAATATGGTGGAGGGGGCACCGCACATGGCTAATAGATCTCAAGGATCAATTGTTGTGTCTAGAGGTACCCCCTTGCCCCCCGTATATAAAGTATCAAGGGGGAGGGGGCGGCCGGCCAGGAGGAGGCGCGCCAGGGAGGAGTCCTACTCCCACCGGGAGTAGGACTCCCTCCTTTCCTAGTCCAAGTAGGAGAGGGGAAGGAAGGGAGAGAGGAGAGGAAGGAGAGGGGGGGGGGGGCGCCACCCCCTCCTTGTCCTATTCGGACTAGAGGGGGAGGGGGCGCGCGGCGAGCCCTGGCCACCCCTCCTCTTCTCCACTTAGGGCCTATGAGGACCATTAACCCCTCGGGGGGTTCCGGTAACCCCCCGGTACTCCGGTATACATCTGATAACCCCCGAAACCATTCCGGTGTCTGAATATAGTCGTCCAATATATCAATATTCATGTCTCAATCATTTCGAGACTCCTCATCATGTCCGTGATCACATCCGGGACTCCGAACTATCTTCGGTACATCAAAACACATAAACTCATAATATAACCGTCATCTAAATTTAAGCGTGCGGACCCTACGGGTTTGAGAACTATGTAGACATGACCGAGACACATTTCCGGTCAATAACCAATAGCGGAACCTGGATGCTCATATTGGCTCCTACATATTCTACGAAGATCTTTATCGGCCAAACCGCATAACAACATATGTTGTTCCCTTTGTCATCGTAATGTTACTTGCCCGAGATTCAATTGTCGGTATCTCAATACCTAGTTCAATATCGTTACCGGCAAGTCTCTTTACTCATTACATAATGCATCATTCCGTAACTAACTCATTAGCTACATTGCTTGCAAGGCTTATAGTGATGTGCATTACCGAGAGGGCCCAGAGATACCTCTCCGACAATCGAAGTGACAAATCCTAATCTTGAAATACGCCAACTCAACATGTACCTTTGGAGACACCTGTAGAGCTCCTTTATAATCACCCAGTTACGTTGTGACGTTTGGTAGCACACAAAGTGGTCCTCTAGTAAACGGGAGTGTCATAATCTCATAGTTGTAGGAACATGTATAAGTCATGAAGAAAGCAATAGCAACATACTAAACACTACTAGAAAAACCCCTACTAATGGCGCACCTAGTATGGCCATTAATGGCGCATCCGTGGTGCGCCATTAATAGCACGCCATTAGTAATTTTTACTAATGGCGCACCACCTGGTGCGCCATTAGTATCTGGTATACTAATGGCGCACCGCTGGTGCGCCATTAGTATAGGCCAGGGTGCGCCATTAGTATGCCTCCCAGGGGCCATGTATATCCAGGTGCTTTGGCATACTAATGGCGCACCACCACTGGATGAGCCATTAGTAACCATGGCATACTAATGGCGCACTTACCAGTGATGCGCCATTAGTATGCTTTGTCATACTAATGGTGCACTGTCATGTGATGCGCCATTAGTATGAATATTAGGTTTTTTTATTTTTTTTTATTTTCTGTTTTTTGCACAGGTTACAAAATGTATAATTTGACAAAATATAGACAGCACACATCAACAACAGATTCATCGAATACAATAGAAGATTAGTCTTTGAATACAATTCATCATATTAGTCTCCGAATACAATTCATCATATTAGTCTCCGAATTGAAAAGACCGAACAAAGATAGAACATTATATTACAAGTCTCGAGACCGCGAGTAGCGAGTTTGTCTTCACATTACAAGTCGATATCGATCATCTAAACTACCATCACATAGAAGAGAGCTGCGGTCATCACGATGAGCATCATCACGATGAAACTCGTCTTCATCCGGTTCCTCCAACGCTCCCTCCCCTCTCACGCTAGATAGCGGGCGTATCTAGATTCAGCCTCGGCCCTAGTGGTGTACCCTTTGTAACTGTTACCGCTAAATCGGTGAACCTGTCTCCGACACTCCTCCCAGTCATCGTAGACTCCGGGAACCTTACCCTTGTACACGACATACGTTGGCATCGCTATGCACTAGCCAAACGAAACGTTAGTACCAATTCACAGACAATACATAAGCAATATATAATTATGCAACAGAACGATCGGAAGAGAAAAGCAAGACATTAATAGCATCGATTACATCTAAGTTGAATGACTCTCGAAACCAAAGAGACATACTACAAGTTCATTAAAGTTTAATTACAACATGAGCCAATCGATGTTTCAGAACTAGACACAGCATCACTGCTTTCGACTCAACTCAAGGGACCGGAGCGTGGATGAAGCCGCCGTCTATCGTGGGAGTCATGAAATAACGGTCGTTGTCAGCCTGCATTTGTAGCATTGTGTCGATGTCACTGTTGGACGGTTGATTTCTGAGGTAGAACTGCCCCGAGGTACGAAGGACATCTTGATGGATGATTTCCGCAAACTCCGACTGGATGCGAAAGAATTCTTGTCGGAGGTCCGCGTCTGGATTGCCGACACGCTCGCGGCCCAATCTTTGAGTTTACTCGGTAGCAGAAGTTGATGATGGTCCCGTACGATCGCCCGCATGTGATGGATGGCGTAGTAGGCACCCTTCTGACCGCCAGGCGGCTGCTTGACGCAGCAGAACATCGTATTGTGGGAGAACACGTGCTTGCCGTACTTACGAATAGGCCTAGTGAAGGTGCCTCCAGATTTGGCGTAGCCGGGGAGAACATCATCAAGAACCTTCTTGACATTTGTGTAGTCTACGTTCGACTGACGGTCCGGGTCGAAATACGTGGCCATGGAATATTTGGGGCTTAGGAGGATGAGCGTGCAACGTGTGTCACTGCAGAAAACACGGAATGTTAAAAGAAAAACGATCGAAATGTAAGAATTCATATGTTACGGGCCGGTTGAGGGGAGGACTTACTCGGGAAAGTAAGACACGAGGAAGTTATCCTTATCTTGGTTTGCCAGAATGACGCCTTCGAGGTAAGAACTCGCGACTTGCCGGTCCCCAGCGCTGCCCAAGATCTTGGCATGCATGTAGAAGGGGTCGACTATCACGATGTCCGGGGTCTTGTCGCGAATGATCTGCATCTCCATACTCAGCGAAAATAGCCGAACGAAGGTGTAGTGCAGCGGATGAAGGTTCAACATAGCATGGATGTCATCAAAACGCAGGACGATCGTACGCCCGATGGAGTTATCCACAAAGCCCTTGCCCTCTGGCACCTTGGCCGCGAAAACTGGGTATGCCAGATCCTTCTCCCTGAGACGCCGCTTCTCCAAAGAAAGAACACTGTCATGCAGACTCCGCATAGCACCGGTTGCAGCATTGAGCATATTTGTCGGTAGCATCGCCCTACCCGCCACATGCACCCTCCTCGAGATATCCTGCGGTGAAGGTGGCCCGTCCTGAGCACGGATCGTACTCGGTGCCGGCTGGCTCGCACCCTTCTTAGTCTTTCTTTTGCGTGCCTTCTTCTTCTCCTGTAATGGGACCGAGTTCTGCTCACAGACCGCCTTCTTGAGTGTGTTGGGGCTGATAATATTTCGCACCTCGCCTATCTGAGGCTCGGTGAAGTCGGCAGCTAGAGGCGTCTCCTGAGAGCTGAACGCCAGACGGCGCCTGTTGCAACTTGGCTTCTCCGCCGTACCAGCTGGATCGCACACGTCTTTTATTGGGTTTGGTTCTTGAGAAGGAGGCCCCATGAAGTCGCCATCGTACCCATGATCGGCAAAGTACTGATCGACGTTGCCAAATGTATCATCGTCGTCGTCGTCGTCGTTCTGATCCTGTGCCATATGCATGTTTGGATCCAGTGGCATAGGGATGTCCGGCACCGTTATGGCGGTCTTGCCATGGGGCCGACTTGGCGCCGGCACGACTGGTGGTGTTGTCTTTGGGGTGGTGTCCCCCGCCCCCAAACGAATCTGGCTCTTCGGCCAAAGCAGGGGCCAGCTCAGGCAGGCGCTGAGGGTCATCACGTCTTCATCGTCGGCCCGACGGGTCGAATCGGAGGTAACAAGTCGTCGCAGCCTGGCAGCACCCGAACCAGTTGAACCCTAAACAAGTTGGGTGGCATCTGGGTACCGTGGAACAAGGGGTTGCCCGGTTGAACGATTTTGCCCTTGGCGACATCGACCAACTCGTTGTTCACGAAGTGGAGGAGAGTGCAGGGAACGTCGGCGGCGCCCTGCAAAAACATGTAGGGCGTCAGGGATGCCCAGTCAAAGGCAAAGAGATGAAGTCCTTGGCCGAGAGAGGCTTAATTAGTTACCGTGATGATGGCGTCGAGCTCGGCTAATGTCGACGCACCGCCAATGGCGGGCGTGCAGTTGACGGAGGTGCCGCTTGCTGCAGAGGTGCCGGCCGGCGTACACCCGGGTGCATTAAGCTCCCGTGCCGGCGTCGGAGACACCAATGTCGCCTCCGCCGGAGGCACCAATGGCCCCGCCATCGCATTATGCGAGTTGCTGGCCGTGAAGCTAGGAATTGGGGGTGGCCCCTGTTGGCCGCCCGCAATCCACGCACTCAACCCCGAGATCAAGGTAGGCACAAGGGCGGTGATCGTCGCTCCGAGTCGTTGTTCCACTTGCTCTTGGACAATCTCTGGAATCCGCGCCACCTGTGCCTTGAGTTCTTGAACCTCTCGCGCCTGGCTTTCCGAGCTGGTCTTTTTCTCCTTCCGCACACCAGCGGTATAGTATGACCCCCATTTTGTCGACAAGCCTTTGCCGGCCACACGACCAGCTGACGTCGGCTTACTGAGCTTATCCTTGTTCTTCATTACATTCAACCCCCTATTTAGAGTGGTGTCCCAAGGATTGCTCTTAGTCGACCCCGCGCTACTGCTTTCAGTCGCCTGTGGAAGGAATGTGAACCATTTAGAAATTTGGCTTCATTAATTAGAATGCAACCATATGGAGCTAATTACGCGGGGGTGTATTCCTTACCAGAACAAGCTCAAGCTGCCTGGTCTTCGGATCCATGGTAAGCTCCTTTGTTTTCGGGTCCTTCTTGTACCGGGCCCTGACAAAGTTCCTGGTCTGCTTGTCACCGTATTTATCGAAGAGGGGCGGTAGGCCTTGCTCGGCACGGTCTGCCTCCTCCTTGTCCCATATAGGCTCCACCACTCTGTAACCGCCGGGACCGAGTGTGTGTTCCCCTATGTTCAACTCCCGCATTTGTTTCCCCCACTCACTTGATTGGGAGCTTGCGGTGCTCGAGCAATTGATCTTGAAGTCGTTGTAGTCATCTTCGGTGATCGAAGGATTTTTCTCCTTGATCTTCTGATAACTCTCACCTTTCTCGATCATTCTCTTCACATTGCTTTTCCAAGTAGACAGGGCCTTGCTCATCTTCGTGAGGGCAGCATTGTTCACTTTATTCCCTTTGAGGCTTGTGTTTTCAAATTCAGCAGGGAACTTGTATCGTTCGTGCAGCTTCATGAAGAGGAGGTTGCGCAAATTCCCTCGGTCAGGATGCCTCAGGTTCTCGGTGTTGATCGAGACGGTGCTCCGGACAATACACCCGAGCTGAAGCGAGTACCCCTTGACTATTCGTTCGGGCGCCGTTGGATTCCCGTTGGAGTCCACTTCAGTAACTTCCTCCTTGAGGGTGCGGAGCACGATCGGGCGCCGGTCCTTCCGTTGCCTCTTCGGTTGGCTGCCATCTGTGCGTGCGTCGCCATCATCAGTGGTGGCATCCTCGGCAGCACCATCAGTGGTGGCATCAGTGTGGTCATCCTCGGCGGCACCATCCGTGGTCTCAGGATCGGTGGGAAGGCGGCGGCCTCATACAAGTGAGGTTGTTCCTCCATCTCCTGGGACAGCTCCCAGAATGCCTTGCCGCCCGAACCCCCGGCCTCATCGTTGTGGGCCATGCTTCTCTCTAAATAGAAACAAAGTTTGGTCAAAAAGTTGGTTATTGTCAAGGAACAAGATCATGGTCTCATCATTTAGGGTTTGTCGACACCGAGGCATCCTAAAATCTAAGCTTTTATCATTGAGGGTTTTTCGACGCCGAGGCACCCTAAAAGCCCAACCTTTCATCATTTCGGTTTTTATCGACACCGAGGCACCCTAAAAGCCATGCATTAGTCACAAGTACGCCGGGGCACTTGATCCTACTTAATTAACTACTAAGATACCCCGGCCCATGCATTAGTCACAAGTAACCCATATGTCCTATTTTTAGCAAAGTCATGCTAAAATTCACGGAAAATTTCAGCATGACCTTTGCTGAAAATAGGACATATGGAGTACCCGAATTTGCCGGAACGGAAGTTAATCGACATTCCGGCAAACTCAAGGGCCTCTCGGGGTACCTGCAATATCATCACGACACGATGGTTGGAGACAAAACCCAGCAAACTAGCACCACAATGTGCCTCTACTTTCATATGGATGAAAAGGCCACAATGTGCCTCTACTAGCACCACAATCTTAGTTAACTTCTAGGGACATCAGAAAGTTAGCATCCGCCTGATTATTATGAGGACTTCACTGCCACTGTTTACTCAAACTTAAGTTAGTAATTAAAAATATAAAATAGGATAACCCAGTGACAGGACTGTTGGTTGATGTCACAAAAAAGTTGCAAATCTCAACATGTTCTACAGTTGTTAAAATTATCTTACTGTATTTAGAACAAACTAACACCACAGAGTCTACCAATTCAGGTAGAAGCCATCATTCATTACAAATTTGAATATATGATATTCCAGAAAATAATCTGTCTACAAAATGAGATACATTCTGTTTGAACTACCAAAACTGTAACCAGCGTTATTACCTAATTATGAAAAAAATGCAGTACATATAAATTATTTCATCACTGAGAGGAGATAACCAAAAGTTTCCAAGCAATATGATTAAGAAAATGGGATTTAGGCATCCAAATGCCACAAAAGACCAAATCACATTTTTAAACCAAGTTACACAAAGAAAATGCACCTAAGCACCAAGAGGAACTGTTACAACTCCATAAGGTATATCCAAGTCACTGCTACTCATATTCAAAAAACCTAACTCCAATATAACCAGAAAGATTGTAAAACATTATATCTCCCTGCTGACATGAACTGAAAGCGTAACAAAAATACCATCTTCTTTTGTTGATGCGTTGGTGTTTTAGAGTAGAGGTAAGAAAACCGGAGACCATATATGTAGTTTCTAACATATGCAAGATTACTTAAAAATTGGAGATGCAAGATAGTAGTATATAGAAGAAGAAACAAGAGAGAGATGCAAGATAGTAGTATATATAGGTGAGTCAACCTATTATTCTAGGCAGCTGCCTTGCTAGTGATTCGGTGTCGTCGCAACTGGATCCCTCCCACTCGACCTGCAATCTTCTACAAGGAAAAAGTAGCAGCTCAGTCAACCACCATATAATTATACAAGGAAAAAATGCTACTTGGCACAAGTGTAAACGAGAAGCTTGAGGTAGCAGCAGATTGAAGTGATAAAGTGCAAAGGAGAAGCTTGAGCTAGTAAACAATTTCTGAATGTTATAAAGTGGGGAAAGTAAAATAAAATTCATGACTAGTCATGGCACTAGAAAAGAGATGAGATTTCACAAAACCAGAGCCAAGCATAGTCCAGAATGTCAAATTTTCAGTTAGTTAATTATTACAGTCCTTTGCTAAAAGAGATGATCCGTCCAAGAAATTTAATACTAGATGCATGCAGTCTGTTGAGGATCTTTTAGTGAATGACTAACAACAAGTAGCCGAGCTTGCCCAAGAAAGATTAGATTCAGAAGTGCTGGCTGCTGCTAGTGAATGGAGCTGACAGTTATACAATGTCAATTGATAGTAAGTAGAGTGAGATGATCAAACGTTTGTGCTGAATAGTAGTGGCAGTGTAATGTTAACTAAATACAGTTGGCAGTGTATATAGTGTTAATTGACAGTGGCTTGTCCTGGATATAACTCATTTTCTAGGTTTACCTTGGGTAGATAGCCCATGAATGCGGAACAGATACTTACATTCATGCCGTGAGATAAACTTATTTTCAGGTATAAACCATGGACAATTACCCGATGATACAGTGCATTTTTCTTCAGTGTATGTCCAGTGCATTTTTCTTCTTCTTTCGTTGAGTAGCATAAATTAGACCTATCATTGTGTAAGATGCAGGAGTACTTCTTATACTCTGTGGCATTGCCATACTTAGCCAAGAGTCCCCATTTCTTATATTCTGTGAGATGCAGTCATCTTTTACTCTAGTGCTTATAGTATTTTGGAGTACATTACCTGTTATGCTGCTTGCAAGGTTAGCATAGGTTCAGAAATGGGGACTAAAAAACAGTGATTTAATTCTCCAATTCAATTTTCTTTTTCAAGTTTAAATTTGAATATCAACAGTAGTGATTTTACACCCAGTTCAACAGTGATTTTACCTCGATTTCAACGGTAATTTCAGCAGCAGAGTCGGGGGCGGGGACTAAAAAATCTTAACCCTAATAGCATAGTGGAGCGCGTCTGTTAGCATGTCTTCCCTTTCTTGTTAGCATGTCTCTCAAAAAGAGAAGCAATGGTTCCGATCCTCTTAATTCTTCAATAATTACATTCTATCAATCATAATGACATAGTTGAACAAATTATATGCAAAATTATGTGTATGAGTTCATCAGTTCATCTACTTGTGCACTACATCTAGTGAGAGAAGGAAGCCCGGTAATGTGTACTGCAAAATTATGAACTCATACGCATCTAGCCGAAATCATAATGTACTGCAAAATTATGCATATGAGTCAAATTCAGATGGATGGAGATGTACTGGAAAATCACATTGATATACTGCAAAATTATGTGTATGTGTAGTGTAAAATACAGAAGGGGATGAGGTACCTCACTGTCTCTCTCTGAAGAAGGCTTGATCAGGGGATGAGGGGTATCAACTGCGGTCGGCCGGCGTCAGGGAGATCCGGCGGTGGGCCGGCGATCGCCTCCAGCCACGGAGATCGCCTCCAGCCACGTCTCCTCCACGAGCAGCTCCGGACTTGGCAAGGCGGAGGTTGCGGCACGCGCGGGCGAGGGCGAGGTTGGTGTCGGCCCTGCGGCACTGCTCCGGCGAGAGTGGGGTGGGGTCGGAGGGGAGGAAGGGGAGGATGGGAGAGGGAGGCGTCAGTGGTGTGGTGTGGACGGGGCGGC
>NC_041389.1:374049954-374050539 GCF_002162155.2 Triticum dicoccoides | reverse complement strand
GGTGGTGTGGTGTGGACGGGGCGGCGCTGCTCCGGTGAGAGTGGGGTGGGGTCGGAGGGGAGGAAGGGGAGGATGGGGAGAGGGAGGCGTCGGTGGTGTGGTGTGGACGGGGCGGCGCTGGTGTCGGGGCGGCGTCGAGGGTGGCGGGGCGGCGGCGTCGGGAGAGGAGAGGGGAAGGGGATCGCGGGCGAGGGCGAGGGAGAGAGGGGATCGATACGAAGTAGGGGTGGCACAATACTAATGGCGCACCACCCCTCGGTGCGCCATAAGTACATACATGCTAATGGCGCACCTCACCCAGGTGCGCCATTAGTATTTTTTTTACTTCTGCCCGAGCCAACAGGTTATCTACCACCAGACCTGATACACATCAAGTCTTCTCTACTAGTTCGACTGGTTAGCAGCTAGTTCTCACACCAGGAGGTCCTGGGTTCGATTCCCAGGCTCCACAAATTTTTTTTATGCATTAAAAATGTTGTTTGATACTTACTTGTGTTTAAATATGTTCAAACTTGTTTAAATCATAACAGTAATATTTTTTATAAGACAGTAATATTTTTTTCAAAAATATCATCAAACAGTAAT